>NC_081201.1:7421287-7641287 GCF_902713425.1 Acipenser ruthenus | reverse complement strand
GCTTTACCTGAGAGGCCCGAGTTAGACCAATTAATGAAGGCATCTGTGAGGGGGTAGGTCAGGCCAACGCAGTTATGTACTGGAGATCTGCAGTTCACATTATATAGTGGAGATATTGATTTATGGATTTATTACAATCCATACATTTAAAGTATCATATTATTATACTGTAAAATAGATAAAACAGTACAGGGGAGAAGAAACGTGTGAGAGTCTACAGTGTCTAAAATATCATGGTGAAATATCTTTCACAGACAAATGTCACAGAAATACGATTCAGAGTAGCGTTTTCAAAATGCACACATATACTGTAGGTTGTGTTATTCTGGGATGTGCTCTCTAAAAGACTGTACAAGTGACCTGCCATAACATTATCAACAAGGTGCAACCAAGAAAGCCTTCGAGAGGATGAGACTGCAAGGTTCTTAAAAACACATTGGTGGAGGGTGAAAATATGCAGCAAAAAAGTGTTTTCAGGACTCACTTCTGAGACTGTCCTTGTGAAACAGTGTTTTATGCAATCTTGGGTATGTAAGCACCTGCCAACAGAGCGCTTACAACCAATCTATCAAAGTCTGACTATCGAGGAGAAACAAGACAAATATGACGGACAGCTGGCAAATATGTTTCTACTCATACTGAGGATTTTTATTTATTTTTTTTTTTTAAATGGTGCCTTGAACCATTTTTTATACACATCTGCACATTTTCTTTGGTGTTGTTGGAAAGTGCAGTTCTGTTTTTAAATAAAGTTTACAGAAAACCCAAAATATAACCATGCAACTCCACTAAACTACACATCTGCCTTCTCAGAGACCACAAAGTAGCCAAAGCGAGTCTCCAACAGCAGCCCAGTGCACTTTCAATGCCCTCAGATCAGGTCAAGTTTCCACTTCTCATGTATTAATCTTGCTAATCTACTGTCACGTTTTGCCTTGGAAATCCCTAATTTGGAATTAGCCAGGCATGATGAGTTGGGTGTGTAACAGAACAATAAAGAGCATGCTTCAGGACCATGGAGAGCAGCTAGCATAAAGTGCTCATTACTTATTCAGCCAATGGGAGAGAGGCATAATGTATCAGCACATACTTTGATTTGTTTTCATGTGGAGCTGATCACTTCTACATGATCGAAAGGGACCAATTCAAATCAGCTCATAAGTAAGAAACTTAATCTATGAAAAAAATATGTATAAATATATGAAAAATGTTGCAGTTTATTTATATATATTATATATATATATATATATATTTTTTTTTTTTCTTATAAAATTTAGCCGTTGCCAATGACTTTGATCCTATTTTTCTCCCCAATTTAGAATTGCCAATTGTGTTATTAATCCAGGTTCAATACTGCAACTCGGGAAACGGTGGCTGACACACGCATCCTCCGAAACTTGTCCCTGCCTAGCCGTCTTTTTTTTGTACTGCGGATCCATAGGGAAGCCACCAGACCTATAGTGCCGGAGGACAGCACAGATCTGAACGGCTCCACTGCAGACCCGCAGGCGCCCTATCAGCCACAGGGGTCGCTGGTGCGGATGAACCGTGGATTGCCCTGCCAACATAAACCCTCCTTACCCGGGTGGCGCTCGACCAATTGTGCGCCGCCCCTGGGAACTCCTGGTCGGCAATGACATAGCCTGGATTTGAACCTGCGATCTCCAGGCTATAGGGCACATCCTGCACTCCACGCAGAGCGCCTTTACTGGATGCACCATTCGGGAGCCCCCTGCAGTTTATTTTGTGTTTTTTTTTTTTGGGGGGTGGGGGGAGGAGTGATTAAATACTATTGAACACCTTGTAGCAATAAGCAAACAGTCAAAAAGCACAGCACTGTTACTGTACAAAAAGATACCCAAGCTGGTGTGATGAGGTACACCCTGCCCCTGTATTTATATGTATTGTTTAGTGTTTGTACCGTGTTATTATTTAAATGTATAAATGTTTGGTGTGCACAGGTGTTTTCGGTCGGCAGAGAAGGAGTAATTACCTTCCCATGCAGACTGTGCCTGGACCTGTCTGAATGATTTAACAGCAATCGAGCCCAGGCACAGCTGCATAAAAGAGGCAAGTATCGCTCACTTGGGGTGGGTTGTTCAGAGGAGGAACGTTACAAGTAAAGAACAAAAAATACATTATATGAGAAACAACTGATGCTGAGCTAATCGCTGTAACCGCAAGGTATTTGTTTTGTGTCTGTACTAGTGCTTGTTTATTTTGGCCCTTGTGCTGTTTGCTTTGCCACAGCTGGCTACAGAGTTAATCAAAGTACTTTCAGTACCACAAACAGCGCTTGAGAGGACTATACAAATAATGAAAGGATGACCATCCCACTTGGTCCTGCTTAACCCAGTCTGTACAGCACATTCTGTTTTGTCAATATGCTAATAAGCTACTTTGTAATGAAAAACCTACTTCAAAAGGAACTCTGCACGTTTAGAGTCCACGAGCGCTGAATTGCTGCTGCCTTCGAGAAGATACCGCAATAGTTTAGCTGTTATTAAAGTGGAGTAATCATAAGGAAAGTATTCCAAAGAGGGATTGAATCACAGAAAATTCAGAAATCAACATCAGTAAAAGAGAGGGCGGGCCTTGCAGATAATGGGAAGTTGCCAGTATTAGTAGAAGGACCAGTCAGGTGGAAATCAGTGTTAATCAATAACATACAGGAAGAAATATGTTATAGTCCAGCAAGCACTTTAGGTAAGAAGCCACAGGTATTGAGAACATAAGAAAGAATACACGTCAGGCCACTTTATTGGGACCTGTGCCAAACATCATTTGCCCTGCCTTGACAAGGCTTGCCATAGACTCCACAAGGTGCTGTAAGGTATCTTGAGGGATGTTATTAATATGTCAAATGCAGCAGTCAGGTTCATTCCAAACATGCTCAACTGGATTAAGATCTGGGCGGTTTGGTAGCCATGGAAGATGCCTGAAGTTTCTGTCATGCTCCTCACATTGTCTGCAAACGATTCTGGCACAGTGGGCGGGTGCTCGATTGTTTTGATAGTAACCATTGCCATCAAGGTTCAAGTGCAGCATTGATGGGTGGGCTTGATCTGCAACAATACTTTAGTAAACCACAGCACCTTAATAGTGCTTCAGGGGTGCCAAATCCAGTCAGGGAGACAGGACCCAATACAATGGGCAAGCCGAGTATGTTCCCAGTTTTAGGGGCAGAGCTATTCCAGGCATTTATTATTATCCTGGTTTGTACTTTCTGTTCTGAACAGCTTATTTTTGTGTTCCCTCTCTGGACTACGAGTAACTTGGACTTCATAAACTTAGAACTGGAGGATGACATTCATTATTTACCACTGAAAAAACATTATTCTTTCCACACATTAAAGGGTCTTTTTGTAACCAGTCAGAAAATCAGCCTCATAAATAATGGAGGACCAACAGAAAGTGTATTCTTCAATTTGCCATGTAAAAATAGCCCTGGTGCAGTCTGCTGGTCCATTCAGCAAAAAGAATGCATGCCCCGAAAGCAGTTTAACGGACCCAGATAATCCACTTAACATTCAAGACCAGTCTAAGCCACTAACAGAGGTGTAGGGATCTAAATAGCTACCACTGAGAATAAACTAGGGAAATCTCTTAATAAGAATAAAGCAGAGCAAACAACCACCAGGCAAGCCAACAAACTGGTAGGACCAACCAGAACAAGGGACACTAGTCCTGCAGATGGAGACAGTCTCCTGAAGAACTATAAAGACTGAATGGCAATACTAGAATGGATCATACTGAGGATTGGGGAAAAGGGATAATCTCTGTAACAATGTCATGCCTAGAAATGGTCATTATGAATAATAGCTACCCACCAAAAGTATGGCCTTTGCACAGCCATCTGAAATTGCATTTGAATTGTGGGCTGTCATGCTCTGTATGTCTCAACCTTGGGATTCTTTGGGTTTCTATATGGCAATGTCTATAAGGATGTTAATGAGGGGGTAAGGACTATGTGCTGGGTTTCAGTATGCTGAGGCCACTGCATCTGAAACAAAAGTTGTGAAACCAGCTGCAATCATGTTTTTTGTATACCGTCATTTTGATCAACAAAATGTATTAAGTGAAAATGTATATTTTGAAGAGCACTTCAAAATTAAGAGAAAAGGCCATTAAAAAGAGAATATATATAATACATTATTAAAAAAAAAAATCATGTTTAAATAAAAAAATAAACACTGCCAATTTCACTGCTCCAATATCTACCGAAGTGAACCTACTGTGTCAAACACAATACTGATCAAACAACACATGTCCATACTGTGCCTAGCAACCAGCCCTCACCTTTTGAGGCCACAACATAAAATGCAAATTGCAATTTGCAATGACTGAACTACTGGATTTGCAGTGCCAAATCCTTCTTCTCTTTACTGAAGCCCATTTTAAAATCTTCCTGACTGCGCTCTTCCAATTGAGTAGCATAAAGCAGTAATTAAATGTTTCCAGAGCTGTTCGCAGGGGCTGCAGCTAGGATATGTGCCCAGAAGACAAGAGAAGAAGTCACAAGCAAACCAGAAGCACATCCCTGTCCTTATTATTCAACCTTGAAGGGCCAAACCAATTAACATTAGGATTTACTAACGACACATAACCACAAAGCAAAACGGAGGGACACAAATATCAGGGAGCTGTTAGCATTTTTTTTTTTTAAACAATCTATGTTTCTAGTTTTCCTTGAAGGAAAATACAGTAATAAGGTTAGTATGAAGTCACTGGTTTGAAAATATTGATACAACATGTACAGTACCTCTCTATGTGCCTGTGGTGCTGTTCTGAGGAAAAGTGGCTTAGTAGCATTTGCATATGGGGTTGTGTCAGTGTGCTTTGCCCCTGCCATCTTGCCACTGGCATCCCCCAATCTCTGCTCCAGCAGCAGCCAGGGGACTGTGCAAGAACCCAGCTCCTCCACGAATATTTACTCTCCATCCAGACAGGCAGCCAGACTGTATTCAAGACATCTCAACAGCAAACCCAAGCAGAATTTCACACACACACACAGAACGTTATAAATCACTTATAAGAAATCTACCAATTCCAGTCTTGTTTTTTTGTCAGAATTCCAGTACAATTTATCCAGTGTTTATAAAACACTAAATCACCAAGAAATCCTGCGATTTCTTTTTTTTTTATAGCATGTTATTTACAAACATCTGAACCGGTGTTTTCCAATATAGCTCGAATAATTGTGTGTTTCTATTGACCTGAATAAATTAACATTTATTTTTTTTGTTTGACAGTGTTGTATTTGAAATCTAAAATATATCAAACAAGATGTGTTTCTAGACCTGCTTGCTGTTGCTGTGGACTGAGATTCAAGGATACCTACTGTAGCCTACCACACTAGATTTGTCCAATGCCATAATTTAGTTATAAAGCATGAGAAATTATCATCACAGCAGAAAACGAGTTATAAAAATATTTGGACTTAAGGATGTCGAGTTAGCAACACACTGTGGAGCACAAAGCAATGAATCAATAAATAATCGTCACATAACAAAGAACAGCAAAGAGACAAAAAGGACAAGATTCTTGTACTGTATTAATAAAATGAGGTAAACAATCGCAATGGCAAAACGTTTCTTCTCTGTATCAATACACGGGTCATATGAACGCAAGTCATTCCAGGATTTAAAAATAAATCTTAATAAACCGAGTCGCTTGAGTCGCCTCTCACTTCTGACTGGTAACCCAGCGGCTCGCTGTCTCCCTCTCTCTTTCTGAAACCAGGTTTTCTAAAGATTAAAACTATACACCACACAGGTCACTTCATTTACACAAAGCTGTAAATCTGCTCAATGGCTTTAAGAATTAATCCCACTGTAAAGAGAGCCATCAGATTCCATTAAATGATACAGATGAGATTAATATTCCCAGCACCCCCAACATGCCCACGGATTAAAACAGCATGGCAGTACAATGCATGGTCCCTCAGCCTGACTGTTTGGAATGATCAATGTTGAAATGTTAGGCAACTTTTAAACAGGTTCAATTTTAATATGAAGCCATTGTGTTGGCTTAGGTGTATGATTTACAGAGTATTATACATACAGGGTAAGTCAAACAGTCTTTTTCTATGTGCACAAGAATGTAGTCATTTATAAATGCCCCAGCATTCCGTTTAATGGCTTTTCATGATGGGTTTTCTGATTGGTTCATCCATTACTTTGAGCAGTTAAATCTTAGACACAGAGCGAAACGAAGAGAGATATTCAGAAACAACATTTGAGTGTTAATGCCTGCTGACGCTTCCTAATGTGAAATTAACTTTGCACACTTAGGTGAGCACTGACACCCATGGTTTTGCAGGAAACAACTCCACAGCACCACCACCCACTCCAGTGAGCAGCAGAGTGGGTGCCTGTGGGAAATGTAGAGACAGTGTCCCCAGTCATGACCACATTATAACTGGGTAGTAAAATAGAGGCATCCTGTCAACGGCTATCTGATACAAGCCACCTGATACACACTACCTGATACAAAGAATGTTCAGATAGTTGTATCTCATCCATATCAGGATTAACTGTATATTCAATTACTGTAATTGGAACCTATATTAATTATTACCAATGTACAGAATATGGAACCTATAATAATTGGACACAAATGTGGAAATGTCAAGGAAATGCATGCACCGTGTAGTATACTTCAGGCTTCTGATTTTTGGTTTTAACCAATAAACCCAGATAAAACACCCCCGATACAAAAAAATGAAATTGGTGGACAGCCAATAAACACAGGAAAAACAGTGGAAATGGTTAATCAATTCACGTTGTCTTTACCCTTCCCATTAAAAAATAAAACTTACTACAAAAATAATAATAAATACATTTCCCAGTGCTGCTGAGCAATGTCCCGCCTTCCTGACTTGTATCTATCATTGATTCGTTCTGAATACTTTAAACCGCCCCAACTACTGAGTGACAGCACATTCCTACATTTCTATTGGAGACTTGAGATTACAATCAGGAATGGAGGCTTGTTAGTGGGATTTAAAGCTGTATTACAGTTAAAATACAGAGGATTTAAAACAGAATTGTGGTGAAATGTACAAAAATACCTACACACAAAAAACCCAGAAGAATGTGCCCGTGACCATAGCGATTTCATTGTGGAAGACAGCAAAGGAAAGAAGGTACAACTTAAGTGTGCAAGTACTTTCAAGTTACTCTATATATATTTGACGGAAGAAAAAGCGCAAGCATTTTGGTAAGTAATCGAAAACACTAATTTCATACAGTATATCAAAAACGAAAGCCCCCCCCCCCAAAAAAAATTTTTTTTACATAAAACTCAAATAGCTAAAAGCACCAAAAAATACAATTAATAAAAACCAAAAAACAGAAGCCCTAAGTATACTGCATTTTATTTTATTTTTTCTCACAACATTGTCCTGCTTTTACTAAACTAGCTCATTTTGGCCTTGACAAATATCATTCAGGTATAAAAAACATAACAACATCTGTCGTTTATTATCACAAGTTATTTATTATTTTGATAACAGACTTTATTTTTATTTTGCCTCTGGTGAAGCCAGCTGCTGATAATCGATAACCCAAAACTTCATTTCATTGTCATCCAATCCTAGTCATGTGGTAACCTATTACCTTCTGCACAGGAAGTGAATTTAAAGTGTGGTGGTGGTGGAAAATAAGGGAGTAAACAAGCTACAGACAAATGCTATGAAGTCTGCGAGAATGTTGGGGTGATAATGACAGGTAAGAAAATCAAGCTTATATTGCTCTTCTGTGAGCTGCTCCACACTGTTTGGACACTCATATTTCTGTCCACCACAGCACAGTACATCCCCTTACGATTGCAGCGATGTGGTCAGTGGGAGCTATTTCAGTAAATCAGCAAGAACATGGTATAAAAAAAAAATATATATATTATATATATATATATATATATTCTGCAAGAGAAAATAAGCACATTCTTAAAACTTTCTCTCAAGAGAATTTTTAATAATAGATCAAGTGTTCCGTGCTCATTATAAACCCTTGATTAAAATGAAGGTCATTTTAAATGAGATTCAACTCGCAAGGGACCACAGTGGTAACATTTACATATAATGACTTACCAATGATATTACTGTAGTAACCCAATACACAATGGTAATGCATTGTAGTACCAGGAATTGTACCATATCTATACCACCATGCTAACGTATCATGAGTGCTGGGCAATACTGTACTGCCATTGCTACAGCTGTAGAGTGATAATGATTTTTTTTGGGGGTGTGTGGGGGGGATGGGGGGGTTGCAGGCAATACGCTGGTATTATAATGGCATCCCGATAGCATTTTTCCAAATTTTTCATAAAAGGAATTGCCAGCTTGCCCTATACCAAGTTAGAAATGGTTTGGCTTTGACCCACTAGATTCCGAGTCACTAAGTTGTTCACCCTTACAACCTACATTTCATTTTAACACAATTAATCTGGTTACATTGGATAACATCAAATCTGTGCATACCTTGTTTCACTGTTTAACATTCCTCAAGCTGGGCTGGATAATTGCCCGAGCAAATGGAATACAGCACCCTGAAGAGCAATAAATTCCATCCTCGCGCTCCTATAAGAATGCTTTATATACTCGACTATTTCTCTGCTCTAACACACAGGAAATATCAAATGCAAAAACCCCTAAGGTCAGGGCTGGGCAAGTCCACTTTTCAGTTAAGGTAAACTGTTTTCCCTTCATACCTAAAAATGGTACCTTTCTTCTCTGAAGGCCTGGGTTCGAATCTGGCTAAATGAAATTCGTTGGGTAAGCTCAACTTGGCTCCCTATAATTATTTATTGGCATACTACTTGTTCAATAGAAGTCTCATCTCTTTAATGACTGACACTCCCTATCTGTTTTTACAGATCAGGTACATACTGTACACAGCTTAGAACCAGACAACGATGGCAATCTAGTGTTTTTAGACAGTACTAGATTTTTTTTTCCCGTAAGAGTGTATTAAGCAATACACATAGGTATTTTAAATAGCAGTTTTGATGATATGCAGGACATGGCACAAGTAAACTGATTTATCTATCCAGGATCAAGCCCATCAAAAGATGATTCCCTTATAAAAGTGTCCACTAGTAAAAGCATAGCAAATTGTAATGTATTGTATATATGTAATGTAATGTAATGTATATATAATAAGTATTGTAAAGACCAGCGAGGGATGGTAAAGCTTATTACTAAGCATGGAAAACCAGGATAAACTACGGTAAATATAGTATAACCATGGGAAAAGCATGGGAAAACTGCAAAAATACTGCGTAAACCTGTGTAAGATTTTTATAATATCAACATACTGTACGTCCTCATTGCACTTCGCTAACTGTCAGTGTGGTTGTGTGGTATGGGTAGCCACATACCGTACAGTACATATGCTCTATCAGGCCATGCATGTACTTACATCTCTGTATGTGTGTAAAATATGAAGACGCACTGTACATTCAAATTAAATTAATGCAATGTACTTCCCTATACAGCATTATAATAAAAAAAAACGCTAAGTTTGAATATTGGTGTTGTTGATATATTGGCTAAAAAAACAAATTCAAGGAGTGGATACTGAAAGAGTTACATTGCTACTGAGATGGTCACGTAATGTTTGCATCTATGACTGTATCCAGTTTGGCTACCGTTTCAGATTTGTATGTATATATACACTGGGGACATGCTCAAATATATGTATGCAAGTATGTATGTATGTATTATAAACACCATCACTTGATACAGCAAATGCATATTACTATTTGGTACGCCCAGTTATTTACCAGTTGCATTTATTTATTTATTTATTTATTTATTTATTTATATATTAAAGGATAACAATGTGTACGTGCACTACTGTGTAATGCTGTACATTCTCAGTATGCGTCGATCGTTATTTTAAGCTGATTTAATGACAATTAAGTACTGGAATCTGTTGCTGTAATACCCCCAAGCAGTGTCCATAGAACTAGTAATACGTCGTCCAACACAAACCAAAATAGGACCAAAGTCCCATTCAAAACAAAGACCGCATTCTTACCGTGTTGTTCTTGTTTCCTTATGCCATGCTGTGCCAATCGATGAGGTTTGTTACGCGGCATACGGAGCCGTTATCTTCTTGCAAAAAATAAAGAAAGAAAGAAAAAAATTTTTTAATACAGCCGAAACAAAAATGTCTGATCAAGTCAATTGTTTTCAACAGGGAAAAAAATCCTATTTATGGATTTATTAATTTTTTCCCCGCCGAAAAGCAGCAACGAAGCCCCCAAAACGAAGCTCAATTCCAATTCACTGTATATTCATCATCAGACAAAACTCGCCTCCTACACACTTACACACGCACACACACAGACAGACCAAAACAATTTAAAGAGACAGCTCCATATATCAGTTGTTCATCGCGTTAACTCTTTTTGTATTGTTCTTTTTTTTAAAAAAAGTCTGTTATCATGGCTAAAATAAAGTTGTGCATGCCTGTATGCTAGATTGTTCATGAATATCAAACTTTATTTTACCCCTAGAAATGCATGATACTTTTTAGAAGTTGTTTAAGATGCCTAATTAGAGAACAAAGAAGTCCTATTGTTTAGTTATGTCACTGATTACTGACTGTGAATTCTCACACCCAGAGGTTTTCATGCAGGTAGGTGTATAAAGGATATCAATGACTAATACATTTGCACACGACTATATACTTTTTTTTAGAAAGAAATAAAAGGTAATTTACACAATCCTGAAAAACAGCATCCTCTGTCCCAATTGTAAAACCAAATGAAGACCAACTGTTTTTCTCCTTCATAAAACAGGAGTAGATCAGCAGCAAAATACTCAGATTGGTAATTATAGACCAGCAAACCCTTCTACACCAGTGGGGTAACAGGTTGATACCTGGTGAAGATCAAAGTTGTACTGGCAATTGGATATAGAACTATACAACAAAAAGGACACCTTTCCAGGTATTAAGGTCTTTAAATAATCCTGTAGATCAGAGCCCTGTGCCCTCTATACACAGTAGCATCAAAAGAGAAAGCCTGGAGGTGAATAATACGTCTTACTTAGCCACCCCTAACCCTGACCCTAATTCTGTCTGCTGCCAAGACAATATTTTTCCATCGCTCTGATTCTCTGAATTTAGCATTAAATTGAAATTCATTTACAGGACTACCTTTACAAGAGCCGTTATGCATTCTGTGCGCATCCAGTAGCAATCGCCACTGAGAGAGAGGAGAGCGAGCAAGCATGCTTTCTATTTATAACTTCCACACTGATCCCTCCATCCTCCCCCTCGCCCCTCCCCCACTCCACACAGCATATTTAGAATCCTGCTCCCGGTCTGGTTTTTTTTTTGGGGGGGGGGGGGGAGGTTGGGGGGGGCAGAGCACCTTTTTAATAATGCATGACAGAGTGGATGTAACAGAGCTTCGAGGTGGTGCGTGTGTGTGTTTGTCTTTGCATGTGTACTGGTGTGTGAGCATGTGTGTGGCTGCATGGGCGTCTGGAGGTGTCAGCAGTAAATGGCATAAGTGTTTGGTGTACTGTATCTGTTTATGAGTGTTTATGTATATTATGTATGGATCCTGATGAAGGCACATTTGTGCCGAAACAGGTAGATCGCTATGTCTTTTTAGAAAAAATGCAATTCAGAAAGTATTTAATATTAATACTTTGTGTGTGCCATAAATCTGTTCTTTGCACATGCAAGAAATTGGATGTATGTTTATTCCGCTTGGCAGCACCTAATTGAAGATAATGATATACATTTTCTGATGAATGCTTTTGTTGAAGAACACATGTAGTGCAGTACGGTTAATTCCTATATATATATGGGGGGGGGGTTGAAAGGAGTTATAACTGCAGTGTATAAAAATGAAAAAGGTACAACTCGTTATTTTTTCATATATATATATATATATATATATATATATATATATATATATATATATATATATATATATATTTGAGGAAAGAAAATCCTTGTAAGTACAGTGAACATTTCCTAATGTAATCATGTTATAATAACTTCATTTTGATCACATAAAGTGGTAGATTTGTCGGAGGTTTTGTATTAGTTGAACAGCAAAGGGAATGGTTTTTTTTTATTATAACAAGCAGTTGATTCAGTTAACCAACTTAGCAGTTTTCTAAGTTGTTAAATTCGCATTCTAAGTGTGCCGTTTACCATGCATTTCCTATGCTTCTGCTATTCATTTATTAAGGCTGTGTAGTCCAGTGGTTAAAGAAATGGGCTTGTAACCAGGAGGTCCCCGGTTCAAATCCTACCTCAGCCACTGACTCATTGTGTGACCCTGAGCAAGTCACTTAACCTCCTTGTGCTCCGTCTTTCGGGTGAGACGTAATTGTAAGTGACTCTGCAGCTGATGCACAGTTCACACACCCTAGTCTCTGTAAGTCTGTAAGGTTAATTATGTATTTGTCTATGCGTTACCTTACCAAACTGTGACACTGCTTTCTCGAATGCTATAGTACACTTTGATATGCGTTGGCATTTGGTGATATTGGTGTGCCAGGCTTCCATAAAGGCCAGTGCAGTAACTTATCTCTTGGACTGATTCCTGAACAGTTTGTGGAGTGTCTCGTGTTAAAATCCTTAGAAGATGTGTGTAGCAGTGTGTTGTCCCGGTCTTTTTGACATGATAGCCTTTTGATTTATTTCACTAAATACCTTTGACTGTGACTTAAAACCCAATCAGATAGTGGCTCCAAGGACACACTGCACTGCGGATGACTCAGGCATAGCCGTTGCCAAGGAGGCCAACTTCCTTAGTAACCACAGTCTCCTAGTAACTCCGGTTGCTAGGAAACGGGATGTTTTTGTATGTATGCTGTTGTTTTACTTCCACAGTTTTTGGATGCAGAAGTGAGAAGAGTGTGTTTATTTTTAGAACATTGTTGGGGTTCACTTAATTGCACATGTTTTCCCTCAAAGAACATTCATTTTTATGTACAGTATGCTAACATTTCAGTACACCAATGAAACCCCCTCTGTCTCATCGGGTCAGGGGGTCAGTGCTTGCGTCAGGCTGGGAATTGTAGTAACGGGATTCATTCAGATCCCAACAAACCAAGGAAAACAAGATGTGTTCCTCTCATGGGAAGCCTTCGCAGTAAAAAACAATAATAAAATACAGTTTTAAGAAACACACAGCACCTTAGTTATTAATAAAACACCCAATTCTCAGTTCTCCAGCATTCTCAGTGTCACCCTGCACATTAATAATGAGCACCACACTCCATTCTCAACACTCAATCACTGTCACTCTGCACATTAATAATGAGCACCACACTTCATTCCACTGTCATGGAAACACACTATTGCCATTACTGCAACTCCAGAAGCACCACAGCATTTTTTAAAACTTGAATTAAAATGGGTTTAATCTGAGATCTGCATCTGGGTACATGGCAAGCTAGAAATTCACATTAGATTTGTCAGAGCTCCAGTGAAATCTCTTTTAGTGATATGTTTACAGTTCCATGTACAGCTGCTACATTTTTCATAGGGGTGACCATTTTTCTGCACCTACTCGTATTGTAGATGTAAAGGTTTGAAATTGGAAAGGACCTTTTGTACAGTATACACTGCATGCCCAAAGAGGCTGAATAAATATCTTTATACAAACAAAAGACATAAAGGGGGCGGGAGCAGGAGCACCCGGTTATCAGAACATGCTGATTTTCTAGTTGTTTTTTCATTCAAGCCGCTGCTCAGCCCACCCACAACCCTGTTTACCTACTGCAGGAGCCCCTCTCAGGCTGGATTGACGTCAGAGCTGACGCACACAGCTCCGGAGTGGACTGCAGATCAAAGACAGCCTCGTGCTAGGCCTGGGAGTAAGAGGAAGGAGGGGCTGGTCTTTGTCTGACACTTCAGTGAGCTTGCAGTCAGGCCATTGTTCAAGCCAGGACCCTTTCCTTTCTTATTATATATAGCTCAGGTCTATCTGAGATGCCTAACTAGCTGCACGCATGGTACTTTTCAGCTCAGAAATCATTTTCAACCTCTAATTTTCTTCCTTCCCTCCTTCTTTAGTCCCCCATCTCTCTCTTAAATTATTACAGCACACTGGGCTCCAATGCATTAGTATGATTTTTTTCCAAACATGAATGTATTTAATAGAGGAATTAAAGACTTCCAGAGATTCGGACAGTCCTTTGGTAGCGGATTCTGTAAGTATGGTGCTCTGTAATGCAATGTTTCCATTTTACTAAAACAGTTTTGGAAGGGTCCTGTGACAGGGAGGACCCTGTCGCTGGTTCTTGCTCGGATGTGTGCAGCTGGGATGCGTAGCAAGAGATGCGTTGCTAAGCAACCAATTGAGCAGGTAGGCTCGCCCGTCACTGAGCTGATTGGCCAGCTGGGGTGGGGGGCGTGCCCGGGGAGGCTGTGCGCAGCTCAAGGTGATGACATCGCCATGCTACACAGCTTTGTTTACATAAAGGAGGAGAGCGTCCGTTCTGCAGGATAGCTATTATGAACCCTTCAACTGCAAGACGGTGTCTGTGAAGGCTCTGCTCAGCCAGGACCGCCGCAACAACCCGGAGTCGCTGGGGGCCGGGACTTTGAGAGCAACAGCAGTAGATTAGTTTAGGGGATGTTGCTCCCAAACAGTATAGAGAGGGTTTCGTAGTGTAGTAGGTTCCTGGAGAGGGATGTCTCTTTTAGTGAGAGTAGTGCTCGCTTTGTGTGGCAAACTTTTATTTTTAGCTTGGTTTAGTTTTATTTTCTTTATTAAATCTGACACTAGGGCTACCTTTGCTGGTACCCTAGTTGCAGCACCTGTGTTTATTAAATCTGCACGCATGTGCAGCGCGTCAACAGCCAATGCTCTGTGTCTGACTCATTATTATTCAGTGACGACCCACGCACTCAGCACTTCCTCGTTACAGGTCCATTAATCTGCAACAGAAGAACGTAGGTTAGCTGAATGTACATCATCAGACAGCAGATCAGAAAGATACCAGGGAGCTACTGCATAGATTGTGTATGTTTTTTCATGATTACTTATGTCTACAACTCTCCTGTATCCCGGCACCCTACACCTCTATTCTTGTGTGGAATATAAAAACAGAAATACAGTATTTTTAAACTAAATTATAGTGATATCAGAACATTATATTCTCTAGTCCTCTCATTGCAGCTTCTTTCTCCCCCATCTTTGTACTAGTGTCTCTTTCTGTCTCTCTATGAATTCCTCTTCTGGTACTTTGCTTGCATTTTATACTTCAATTCCAATGCTGCTGTGCCTGTGATATAGTCCAAACTAAAGCAATCAGACCATGTGAGCTATAGCAAAGGTACCAGGGTTGAAACTATAGCGCTGCATTTTGAAATGTACAAACCAACAAAAGTAAAAAAAAAAAAAAAAAAAAAATACAAGCAAAGAACTTATTCTACACACAATAAAAGGGGGCCAGGATAATAATGTTAAAACAATGTGTTTAAAAGCCTCAGTGTTCAAGCTCTCCTTCTTTTCTCGCTGGCACTCAGCACTCCCCCAGTTTTGCACAGAACCACGTAAGTGCTGAACTCTTCAGAATCTCCTCACTCAGTTTCAAAGGAAAAATTAATTCCGCCTCTATCACAAACCCTCCAGGAGACAGCAGTTGATTAGTGAGTTAAATCAGCCACACGGCAAACAATCGGAAAGGCTATATTGGGAAAGAAAAACAAGGAAGGAAAAGGTCACATTAAAATAATTATTCAGCTTTCCATGCATCAAGGTGTGAAAACCGTATCAGAGACATTTTGAAAACAAAAACACCACAAAAAACCCACTGAATAAACACTGACAAACGACACACTGTAAAAGACACCTCTGCCAAATGTTGTGTTTCCTCATTATATAGTTGCTGGGAATTTACTTTATATATCGGCAGGTCAAAATGTAGTTTAAACAGGGATGCAAAGCAGTTTCACCCATTCCAGGTTTTATGATGAGCTTGATTAGTCACCGTGTATATGTAAAAAGCTCAGGCGTTACTATAGTAAAACCAAGAATGGATCAAACTGCTATGCAATGGGAGTCTTATTTCCATCCCTGTCAAACAAATTGTATGAAACTTGTGAGAAACCATTTTGGAAGCAGCAGGACTTCGCTGGGGGTCGTGTAGTGCAGTAAGGTATCTCAGTCCTTGACGATATTGCCTCAGACCTGCACTCCTCTGACTGTATGACTGACCCCGCACACCAGGTGAACCACTTGGGGAACCTTGACCAAATTATGTTGTGTGTCTTTGTCTTTGCACTTAAAAATAGGGACCTGCATGCCTTACCCACTGCCCCAATTCACTCTAACTTTGAAATGAATCTGCCTCTCCAGTCGAACCCCTCCAGCATTTACGCAATTGCGAGAGAGAGAGAGAGAGAGAGAGAGAGAGAGAGAGAGAGAGAGAGAGAGAGAGAGAGAGAGAGAATAAGCTCTCCAAGTGTCCCATGCATGTTGTCTGCTGGATCTGGTAAATGTCAGTTTCATAAAATGCATGTGCGCACACACACACGCTTTCTCCCACTTTATGCAAGAAAGAAAGGGCTTTTTTTTCACAATCTGCCTCAGTCCAGGAAATACACAGCATAGTGCTTATTTCAAAGAGAATAGCTTCTAGCCTTCAGCTCTTTCAATTCCCCAGTTTCAATATTGAAACATGTTTGTGTATGTTAAAGTATATATTGCTACCATAGTTCTTTGGTGACATTTTTATATATTTTCCAGAATAACAAATTAACCGAATTCCCCATATTTTGTTTGCGTGTTTAGGTGTGTCTTACAATGTCTGGATGTTTGATTGAATTTCACCATATATTTTTAGATAATATGTAGTGTTATGAGATTTTAGATAAGACTGTAGTATCAGCAAGTATTTACTGTAGTCTTTGTAATCCAAGCGATTCTGCCTCAATAATATGACTAAGCAACCCAAAACTATGAAGTGTTTGTTTCTCTTTTTGTAACATGAATCGACAGTTTAAGACTGGTACTGTAAACGCACCAGACTTCTTTAAAACTGACTAGGCGTTGGTTTTAAGACTCTTCCTGAATTATTACTCATCACTGACATCTTGTGGCGTATTGCAGTAATTTCTCCAATAAGATGGACACTGTAGAAAGCTGTCTCGTTTCTTTTGAAAAGTTGAAAAAGATACTTCAACAAGTGGAAGTAGGATTCAAACCTAGGACTGACAGATACAACTTTTGATCACAGGCAGTCTTTGCAATCAGTAGATGGAGTGGTTCCTATCCCCTCCAAGGAGAAGCTTGTAAAGGCAGAGGGGAATTTTGACAAAAGATTGCATTAAGATATTAAATTAGCATTGGCACTCAGCAGGTGGCACTCTAGCTCCATCTTGTGGTGACTTTGCTGCCTAGCCGACAAGGAAGACGTTTGACCAATAAAAGAGCAGACATGCTATTTCCGATGCTGTTGTGTGGCGATAGTCATGCTTGTAATGATGACAAATAACTGTATATCTGAGATCTCAAAAAAACTGAGAGATCCTTTACCATGTACTAGCTCACTAAGAAGGCAAACAAAATGCAAAACTGAAACAATTATAATTTTGTGCACAGTATTGACACAGCTCACAAAGACTGTGCTTTATCAAAGATCAAGAAAGATAAATGTGCGTCTGTGTCAATCGAAACTTACAGTACAGTGTGTTGTTTGAACAGTATATACATTTGCTACAGATCTGGGATATTTACCAAACAATTTTTCATGTTCTCCTTATACCGTGAATTTACAGTGCTTCACCATGCCTAACAGGAAGGGCTGTTTTTTTTAGTTATTAAAAATATATCAATTTGCCAATTTTGGATAAATGTAATATTAAAAGTCTAGCTCATAGTTGGATAATTGGATAAATACATTAAAACGCAATTTCCTTTGTTAACCACTGGGGGCGGTAGAGTGTAAGTAATGCTTCGCAGAAACAAACCATATGAAGGTCTGATGTTCAAACTACACAACACCACCTTTCACCTGCTGTGAAGACCATTACATGTAACAAGTGTAATTTCAACACGGCAGCTCTTATATTGAGGAGACAGACAACAGCCTTCTATTACAGTGTTAGAGATCCTGAATACTCTGTGTAAGGATAGGTAAAGAGGGAACATACAGTACATACACAGTATCTAAACTGTGGCTGTATGTTGTGGTCTTTTCAATCCGTGTGTACTGAATATCTTTGAGAGAGTTGTTGTTTTTACTGACAGTTTTCATGGGTCTGTACAACTAAAAGCACCTGCTGTGATATGTCAGCAAACTGTCAACAGGGATGTCAACAAGGCCTACTTTCTTTTTGATAAAGTAGAACAATATAGAAAATATACACCAAATCATTGTATTGTTATTTAACTAGAACATGATTGTGGGATACTGCAGCTACTGTTTCCTCTGCTCCCCTGCTCTGTGCAGATTAACGTTTCTTTTCAAATGATATTTCTCTACTCTAAATTCTGAAACAAAACAAGCAGATCTAGCCTAAATGATTAATCTTTTTGCTGGGCAGAGAGTATTTTCCTGTTCCGCTTAACATGTAGGGCTGGTTTGACAGACCCGGATTAACATTAATCTACCCAGTGGTGGAGTGGTAAAAAAAGGAGGTAAACTAACATTTGTATTGGTGTTTCAGGCCAGGCAGTTGCATGGTAGGCACTAAGGGTGTGCAGGGATATTATTATTATTATTATTCATTTCTTAGCAGACGCCCTTATCCAGGGCGACTTACAATTGTTACAAGATATCACATTATACATTATTTCACATTATACAGTTATCACATTATTTTTACATACAATTGCCCATTTATACAGTTGGGTTTTTACTGAAGCAATCTAGGTAAAGTACCTTGCTCAAGGGTACAACAGCAGTGTCCTTCACTGGGGATTGAACCCACAACCTCCGGTCAAGAGTCCAGTGCCCTAACCACTACTCCACACTGCTGCCCTATATCCTTCGTAGATGATATCCTTCGTAGATGACATGCCTGTCAGTTGTCGTGATCGTACAGAATTGGGGGTTCAAGGTTAATCGGAAGAGATTCTGCCCATCATTAAATGCACTAAGTCACTTTATCTACTGTAATACATTGGAATATGCCTTGGCTTTAACCCTTGGTGTAGCCATGCTATTACTCAAATGAGAAGTGGGTGAACTCAGTTCACTTGCAGTCACCCTCGATTACACTACTGAATCTGCCTTACTGGAGGTAACATTAGGAACAGTAGTCTAGTATTAGTGCTAATCAGGTCTGTGAAACCTTACAGTGGTACTTTTCTGCTGCTGTGCGACCCAGAGTTGCCGATCTCTTCTAAATAGGTAGCATGGCGCAGAGAGGATCTTTTATCAAAAGCTTAAATCTGGTTTCAACTTGAATTAATGCCCTGTTTTGCCCTGTTTAGCATTGGTGTTGCTGAACAAAATGTGATTTACGTTTTGAGTCCCTGTTCTATTAGCAACCATTAAAGACAATTCAGCTTTAGGCTGTATTTCTAAACACGATTCATTCAAAAAGACCCTGAGATACCTACGCTTGAGGCTTGTCTGGCATGGGTGATATTTGTTATTACTGCTATCTAATGCATTTTTGACAAGCAATAACTCCTGAACGAGGTGATGGAATGGAATGTAGGTCAAAGGTTTGGTGTTGTGGACACCGATTGCTAGCCCTGGAGGAAAGGTCTGTGTAGACAATGAATGAGACGCAGCAGTCTGGGTGTCATAGCCCCCATTTACCTTAGTGATTGTTGCTACATGGTTCTATACAAACTCGTGTTTACATCTGAACCACCTGGCTCGGAATCAAATATCAATAAACAAATTAAAATACAGTCAAACCCATTTAATATAATTTTGTTAATGTCACCCTCTGCTTAGTACCACCATATTGAAATGCCCTTATGATATCACTTTGGTTACTGTCACACCTCAGGCAATTCAAATCCAATGAATGTCACTTTTGGAAATAAAAGCATAAGAAGGTTTACATACAGTATAAGTAAGTTGAAATGTTTCAACATTAGCGCAATAGAACACCCAGAACACTGCCATGGGTATGTTTATTCTATATTAAATATACTTTATTAGTATGCAAATGTTATCTTTCTATCTTCAGCCCCTCTTTTGTGTCTTCAGAAAACAGTAGCAAAACAAAAACTAAACAGGAACTAGAATACTTTTCATATTTTTTTTCCCCCAATGACACTTGGGAAAATTTAAGACAAACATTAATCTAGTTGCTGTAGTATTTCTTTTATCCCAGCTGTTGCAGTTTCTGCCTAAATTAACATAATAAGCTTAGTTGTCTCAATGGGAATATTATTACTATTGCAGGGACTGGAGTGAAGGTTTGTTTTTAAGAGAGTAAATAGTTATTTGACCAGCTGTCTCAGTAAAGGAACCTGTCTATATGTACTGAGCAAAGCAATTAATCCGTGGAAAAAGCTTGCAATTAGGCATGTTTCTGTAAACTCAGGATATTTTGGAAGGGATCACCTGGGACCCAGTCTTGCATCAGTTTCTTTCTGCTGCCCTGAAGCCTGAATGCTGCTGTTGTCTAAAGACGAAATATATAATAGATTGCGGGCCATGTTTACGAAGCTGTTGTTAAATAAAGCTGTCTGGTCACCTTATTCAAACAGTTCTGTTGTCTTAGTCCATAGAAGAGGCTATGTGGCCAGCCATCAATTCCCCATTCGGTTAATTAAAATTCTCTTTGAAATCCTGTCATTTGGTCTTAATCCTGCTTCCTAGCCAGTAGATCACTTTTCCCCTGTTTTAATTTAGCTTTAATTAAACCTGTAATTGCACAATAATTACCAATCAGGGTCAAAGCACGCCACTTATTAGAGGAAGCAAGTGCTTTGTTAATGACAGGAAAGAAGACATTAAAAGGGTGGGGACAATTTCACTCTCCAGGTTAAATGACCAAGGTCTACCTGAAAGTAGGGCATGCATTTTTTTTTTTTAAAGTGAAATTATATGTTTGCTATAGCAAATGCTTTTTCCAAACTGTAAATACAAAATCTACAGATTTTTGAAATTATTTCATTAGGTATCACATTTTTTTTGTTTTGTTTATTGAGGTTTTTCATTTAGAGTTTATTATTTTTATGAAAGCTAACTCAATTGAGTCTCATTCCCTGCTTGTAGTTAAATCAGGGTCTTCAATAATTCCTGTAGGATGTTTGGACCCTGCAAGCCCTTTGCATTAATTTGCAGCTTTGCATTCAAATACCTAAGCAGCCAGCATGCTCCAGAAAAAAAAAATCAATGTACTCATATAGTACTAAAGTTTTATGATCATACATTGTTATTTGGCTCAAAAGGCATTTTGATTAAGGATAATTTGCACTTATTTCCTCAACAGATGGTATCCGAATGGCATCTGCCACATGCTTTAAACATAGAGGAGTATGGCTGATCCTCAATTTAACACATTAAATCAGCTATCATCATCAACATTGATTACACGCTGGATGTATTTACAGGAATACAAATTGCTAGAGCTGCAATAGTGAATATGATATATAAGCGCCAACTACAGAGCCTCACCGTTATTAGCAATAAGCAATGCAGATCCGTCTAATCCTGTGATTGCAAAGGGCACTGTTGATTTAGGGTTCTAAATAGTTTGCTTCTCTTGCCAGGAGTATGTGTGACATGAATGGTATGCACAGGCATTTAAATTCACTATTAGTGAGGATCCTTAATATTTACTTCCCCCAGTTAGTCATCCAGCTAATAAATGTGTGTGAGGGTAATAAAAAGCTTGGTGCATCTTAATGTACATGATGGTGCCCTACTGTATGTGCATTAGAGCTCCAGTGTGGATTGAGCCTTCCATCAGATTGATAATTCACCAATTCAGAATCAGTTTAGTCCCCCAAATAATGTGCATCTCACCCGCGCTTCTCAACCACAGAGATGTTATTTTTGATGAAGTGAGCCTCTGTTCGTGACTATCTGCTATTAATATGCACGCATCGATAATCAAATACTGAGTAAGTCTTGGATCAGACTCCTTATAATTAAGTGTGCAGGTCCATTGTGACTTTATGATATCGCACCTATTGAGTACTTCATTTGACCTGGATTTTTATGAGCGTAGTCATTTTGTGACGTTTGATAATTTAATTCCAAAATCCATCACTAACCAATCTCTAAAGCAAGTTCATTAAGCCTACATCCATGGACTGTAATCTGCAGGCAAGATTCACAGTCTGTCCAGGAAGCAAGCGCTCTACTCACACAGCCTCTAACACTTTCCTATGGATCAGGATACATAATGACTGGCTGTGAATAAATTGCATAGAGAGGACTGATGGGACCCATTCAGGACCTGCTATTTTGAGAGGGCTACAAATCAGCATGGCAGGTGTAAATTGGCTTTCAGGTCGTGTCCCTGAACCTCCCCTGACCCAAAGACAATCTCCCTTCAATTTAGAGCAAAGTGTTACTCTGAAATGGTTTGCAGCTGATTAGCTGATTTTAAACATCCTTTAAATGAGGGCATGTGGAAAAGGTGAATTGAGAGATGACACCTACAGTAAGGTACATGTAAATGTAAGTGCTAATAAAGCATTGCTATTTTGTGGGTCCTATTCACAAATATTTAACTCGAGTTATTTTAAAATATATTCTGTTGATTTAAATAAAGCTAATCCCTGATTACTGTAGTGATTCCATTAATTAGGACAAATAACCACATCACTTCATAAACTCTGTTGGAGTATTCTGTTTATAAAACAAGTGCAACGTATGGACAAGAAAGTATGTTTAAACCTAAATTAAACAGCTGAAGTTGGAGGATTACTTTTCTTAGATCAAGCTCTGCATCTGCTTAGCAATGCGGTGTAATGTGGTTCACCCAGACATCCTGACGTTGGATTTGAACTTATGCACGACAGATCCCAAAATAAGATCCATATATATATATATATATATATATATATATATATATATATATATATATATATATATATATATATATAATTTTTTAATTAATTAATTATTTTTTTTAAAAGCATTAATTAAACCTAGATTAAACAATGAAATTTGTAGCTTGGACATGTTCATATTTCCTTTTGTTTATGTATCATTGAACTGAGTAAGAACAGTTGGCATAGAGCTAGCTAAAGCAAATTAATAGAGCCTGTGTCAGAAACTGACATAATAAACCCAAAAAGCAAAGGGACATAGCACAGAATTAGCATATATCTAGAGTTTATATAAAATGTTACACAGAAAAGTTTACTGCCTTTCATTTGCCCTAAGATAATGAACACACCAACTCGCGCGGGCACTTTACTCTATAAATGTCTGCTCAAATAATGAGTAATAAACTGCACATACCATCAATTGTTTGCAGTTAGTTTTTTATGACTACATTAACAAAATAGGAAATAACAAAACAATGCAATGCATATTTACTAACTTGATATACTAACTTAGTAATGGTAGTTTTCATTCATATTAAGTTCCAAAAGCTCCTTGTCATTGCTTTTAAAGTAATACCATTTTCTATACCCAATGCATTTGTATAACCATGGTCATATGAAGGACTCCACATACAGTGCAGATGGGAACACATAGGTAGATACTACCCTTGAACACCATAGGGACACTATCATTATACCAGCCTATTATCCTAAAGAAAGCAGGATCATTCAAAGACCACAGCATTTTCACCAAAGGCAACGCAATGAATTTGTAATAAATGTTTGGTTTTTTTCCTGGCACAGTATCACACTAGCACTGACATTGTGCATGATACAGTACTTCAGCGTGTGGAGTCATTGAAATGCTGGTCATTCTACCAATGGTCTTACTCAACTTTAGCTTTAAGAGAAACAGAGTAAGTAATTAGGAATAAAATAAGTACGAATTTTTTTTTTTATTTAAGTCACCTGGTTCGTTTGGAGGGGATAATTCACATTAGAGTTCAGTTAAAACCCAGGTGTTTTGGCAGGTGTGAAACGTTAAAAATATTTGTTTCGCATCAGAGTGCGCACTTTATCCCCTTTGTGATAATGACGCTAGACCAATGCCTCTCCAAAATAAGTCAGTCTGTCACCAGGTGACAAATCACTGTTTGATTATTTTTTTTCTGCTCACTTGTGCTATTTTTTGTTTTTCTATATCTCCACTTTATTTCTAAGTTATTCTTTCACAAGCAATGATTGTTTTGTGTTTTATATTTTTCATGTGTGTTTTTTTTTCTTTTTTGATTTGTTTGGATTGCACTAATTGATTTTGTCACTTCCTGGCAGGAATCCCCGTGCAAAATGCACGTTGCTAACTTGCATATTTTCATATTCCAGCGTGCTTGTGCCAAGCAGGTGTGCTGGGAACACCAGCCTGCTAGGATCAGCTTTGCTTTCCTACTCTACAGTTTACCACAACTTAAAAAAACAGGGCTACCTCCCTGTTTAAACCCCCAATGCTGAAAGCAGACTACAGTGCCACGTGGGTTGGCTGCAGTGTTCTTTGTCTTTTAAAAATGGCAGTGCAGAAGACCAGCTCTCTTTTTTTTTTTATAAACCTTGAAGGATTGGCTGCACACCAGCAGCAATTTGACTTTTTTTTGTTTGTTTTGTTTGTTAGTTTCTTTTAAAATAATAATTTTATCATTTCCAGACTTTTGGATTTTTTTCTTCTATCTGCACTTTGTAATTCCCACTGCATGCAAGTTTTTTTTATTTCCTTGTTTTTATTTAATAAAAATACTGTTTTTATTAATACCTGTATTTTCGCCTGTTCAAAGTCTATGGTGTGGACCTAGATAGACAAACCTAAAAGGAAAAAATTAATGGTAATTAAGAATCCTAGAATATTTTATATAGTACCTGAAGTGTCAGAAGTAGTTTTCCCAACCGTAATTTACTGGGACCTGGTGCCTGCAGTTTCTCCACCAGGGGGCGTAGTCTGGCTCTAAGTCGCGACATCTGTTTCTATGGAAACACATCCTACTTCCTGGTCGGGTTAAAGAGTTAAAAGCAAAGGGATTTTAGCCCCAGTCTTTCCTTAAGAACATCATGTTAATGGCTCCTGCATTTTTCCCAAGTCAATTACATGACTGAGGAGTCATATGGTATCACTAATCTTCATATACTAAATCATTTGAGCCCTGACAGCATCTGACGGAAATATCATACAGGTAGTACTATATCTTTTCCCTTTGACAAGTGTTCTTACAGAGTGGACTGTACAGTACTTGGTAAAAACATTTAACCATTAGATAAGACAAATGACTGGAGCTGAAGTAATGTGTTTACATTTCTGACACAGCACTGCTGGCTGATGCCATACATTAGCTGTAACACAAGCTGTAACAAGGCTGTAATGCATTTGTATGTGTTACCATCAAGATCAGCCAACTGCCGATGTGATTAATGAAATGGATAACCAGCCATTTAATCTCAATGTGTCTTTCCTGGTTATTTAAAATGGAGAAATAAATGTGAAAAATAAAACTAAATGGCAAATCTATCAATCCATCTCTATCAATCAGGTCTCCTAGGGAAGCTTTTTTAAACTTTGCGACAGTAGTTTGCTAATTCTCTTATTTACTATCTGATGCTTGTTGTGAAAGATATGTGTTCTACAATAGCATGGACAGTTCTCCAATTCATTTCCTATTTGATGTCATAACCATGACAATATCTCTTTAAACACAGCTATAGTATAATCGCATTATGGCACTCCGGGTGTATGTGATTGTGGGTTATCGACACTTTAGTGTCGACACTCGGATTGGTTGAAGACACTCAGCCTGTAGTGCTATATTGTAGTGCTATATTGCTTAAATGTCCTTTTGCGCATGGGTAGCGAGTTAGCTAGACGCCCATTGATTTTGTGGTGACAGCCCCTGGAGAAAGGTCAGTTGCATAATTTAATAAGCAATTTCTCATTGAGTGGTACAGCAGTAAGTAGTTACCCACCACCGTACTTACTCACAACCTAAACCAGCTGTTTACAGAAAATCGAATAAAATGCTTTAGGCACGTTCATCCAAATAGTGCATTATTTTCAGTACAAGGAAAATATGTTAGAAATACATACAGCGTCAAATTGACTATATGGTCTTGAACCTTTAATAATTCCTCTGGAGTCTGCATAGCCAGCTGAAAACCAGCAATAGTCATAGCTGTGGGACAAAAGTTAAGGTAGCTGAAAGCAGAACATAATTCAAGTGTTTGTTTTTGTTTTCCATTTGTGTAACCAGATGGTAGTGTTTAATTGAATGTCTTCTCTTCAGATTCTGGATGCACTACACGTCAGGACTGAGTAAGCCCTGTTCATTGATGATAACTTCCCAGATGACTAGCCCCACTTGAATAACAAGCGTTTGTCTATCAGGATATTTACACAACTCTTATTCACAAAGTTTTGCAGACTGTCAGGTAAATAAACCAACTTGCCTTCCACCGTGCTGGCTTTGTACAAACTGCTCATCTAAACAAAGTATTCACGCTTCTCTGGAGAAAGCTGTCAACTGTCCAAACTGTCTGTAAGCAGACTTATGTATGCTGTACCTGCTTCCTTTTTACCCTGCTTTCAATAAATCATACACAATTCCTCTGCTTCTTAGCTGACACCTCTGTAACGTTGGGCAGCCAAAATCTGTGGATTCACACAAACCTTTGATTTCTTCATAGCTGTTTTGGGGGCTATGATGAGGGAACATGGACATTCTAAATTAGGGAGAAAAACAGGAGTGAAATGGTTGGGCATTCTGGAGCTCATGGATTAAGATTTGCAAGCTCTGTGGGTGCACAGTACTGTGTATGCCAGTACTATACTGAATCTTGGCAGAAGCAGACCCTGTAATATGTGAACCATGGAAACCAGCAGTATATTTTAGGACTATTTAAGTTTATGTAGAAAAATATATATATATATCTATAAGTGTGGCGAACCTTGGTTCCATCAGGCAGGGGCTTCTCACAGGTGGAGGTCGGTCGAACACAAACCCAGGATCTCCTGCTTGGAAGCATAGCACTGATACCGCTGTGCAAAAGAGCCGGGCTCCCTTGCAGGAGCAGATATCAGGCTTATGTGTTCCTTTTCAGATTGCATCACCTACCAGCCCTGACCCCTACCCCTGTGCATGCTACAATCTATCTATCTAGCTATATATATATTAAAATAAATATGATATATAACGATTATAAGGTCATTCCAAATAGGACACATGAAATAAACATTGCCTAATAACAATAGTAATGATACTAGTCATTGCACATTTACCCATTGGGAATGCATTCTCTATTTCTCAGTGTATCGAGCACAGTGAAAGCAGTGAGTTAGAAGAATAGTGAAGAATTCTCAAGCTGTGCTTTTGAAGAAAGAATTGAAATAATACATCTCTGTTGTTACTGTTTGGGGACTGTCCCCCCACCACCCTTCTACCCCGTTACACTTCAACTGCTTCTGTGGGCGATTGCCTTTTAACCAAAGGGTCCCATTTCTTTCTTAGATCATTTATTAATGTAAAGAATTACTTCTGATGTCCTTTAAAACTTCTTTGTGTCAGTCATCTAGTCCCAGGTGGCTCCATTGTGGAAAAATGTAAACAGTTTGTTTACTGTCAATTACTTTCAGAAAACAAAAATAACACTATGTAACACAATTTTTGTTCCTGGGTAGTAAGTGTTATTTCCTAATTGCTTATGCCTCAAAAGTATAGAAAATGGCTATTATTCCCCACAAACTTTGCTTTTGTGACCAGACAGTGATATTTAGAAATTTACCTATTTCCAATGAGAAAATGGGCGAATCTGTGTCTTTTCGTTCACATAAAGTCAGAAAAAAACAACATATGAATCCAAATTAACATGTATTTATACTAAAGTAATACAAAAATGACTACAAAAGATTTAGAAGCGAGTAGTTTTTCGAGATTTACGATTATACTGTAAATCACTTTCACGAATCAGCCCCCAAATGTAGTCTCCCATCATGTTCTCGTTATACTGTCCTTGGTAGCGGCGTTCAAAGTCCAGTATATCCTGGTGGAAGCGCTCGCCTTGCTCCTCCGAGTACGCTCCCATGTTCTCCTTGAATTTATCAAGATGAGCATCAAGGATATGGACTTTGAGGGACATCCTACAGCCCATTGTGCCATAGTTCTTCACCAGAGTCTCAACCAGCTCCACATAGTTTTCGGCCTTGTGATTGCCCAGGAAGCCCCGAACCACTGCGACAAAGCTGTTCCAAGCCGCTTTCTCCTTACTAGTGAGCTTCTTGGGGAATTCATTGCACTCCAGGATCTTCTTTATCTGTGGTCCGACGAAGACACCGGCTTTGACCTTTGCCTCAGACAGCTTAGGGAAGAAGTCTTGAAGGTACCTGAAGGCTGCCGACTCCTTATCTAGAGCTCTGACAAATTGTTTCATAAGGCCCAATTTGATGTGCAGTGGTGGCATCAGCACCTTCCGGGGGTCCACCAGTGGCTCCCACTTTACCAAATAGGTAAATTTCAAAATATCACTGTCCTGGTCACAAAAGCAAAGTTTGTGGGGAATAATAGCCATTTTCTATACTTCTGAGGCATAAGCAATTAGGAAATAACACTTACTACCCAGGAACCAAAAAAAATAAAAAATTTGTTACACAGTGTAATCGTGGGCAACAGTGGCACAAGGGCAAAGGTGTGAGCCATTGCAGAGTGGTAACGTTTTAATATTCTGTACCATTGGTATCGCAATGGTATGAAAATGAATTGCACTGACATGCCCTACCCTGTGTGGGGGTTCCACAAGGAGCATCACGTGGACTCTGGCAAAATCATTTGGGACTGTTTCACCTCACCACACTAAAGCAGACCTAACTCGCCAGGCATCTAGAGAGCCCAAAGCGGACACCTCAATTCAAATATGGATTACTGGATGCAATATCTTAACTCCAGATAGCACATTCTACATATATTCAAGCAAAAACATTACAATGAATTAACTCCTTGCATTATGTTTTTCCAACTGCGGAAACAATCTTAGTTGTATGGCCTATTAGTATTAACAGGCAATTAGTTAAAATTGCCTACTCCAAAAAAACAAAAACAATACATTTAATGAAAACAGAAAATAGAATATATTGTATTGCTAGGAGGATGTTCAGTACAGTAGATGTATTGTACTTATCTAGATGCTTGGCAGCAGTGCTGTTCAGCTGAAAGTGTTAATCCTAGAAATAATAGCTTGTTAAGGCTGTGAGCTAAATAGCTGAAATGTGTCAGTATAACAGGGTATGTGGGTGAATCACTGAGGACATGGACGGCGGAGTGTCATTGAGATCCCACCCAGGCGCATGAGATTTATTTACAATACAATGGAGGCAACAGGGTGGTAATATTCCTCGGTACCCTCAGGGTTGCTACCAACAACGGTATCCCCCTGAGGTACTGTGCGTGTTGAAATTATATTCCATAATCAAAAGGGAAAATCAAAACAGAAAACAAAACACTAATAAAACTACCAAGTAAAGTGCTGCTGATGCAATGTCTCGCCACCTCCGCTAACCTGCGAGGTACAAGTGATTCTGATGTTCTCCTGGTCCTTATCACTTTATTGGGGTGCCCAGATTCCCCCCTGAGCTAAAACTAAATCACATCCCCTGTACTGTACTGTCTCCAGTATGGGGCATGTAGAACCTAATCGTATCACTGTGGACTCTCTTTCTCCACGGCCGCCTGCAGCTGACTCTGCAACAGGCAGCTTTTCTTTCTTTTCCTTCATTCTGTCTCTCACTCGGTATGTGGTGTATCACCAGGGTATTCCACAGCTCCGGCCAGAGCTTCCGCTGTGCTATATCCTGCAAGGGCTGACCAAAGGAATAGGAGAGCGTCACTCTTATGGGATCGACCGTCCCACCAAGACCCACCCCCCAACCAATCAAAGAGGTCTGAGCGAACACACCCCTGCTCAACCTCCTTGTGTCATTGCCATGATTGGCAGGCGGGTCAAACAGGGCTTCCGATCCCCCGCCTGCAGGATCACGCATGCGCCTGATAGCCAGCACTGATCTCCCCTGTCACAGTCACTAAATTGATCAGCAGCTAGCAATCAGATGTATGGTAACAAAACATTCCTTAAAGTTTCGTTACTAAGGATCAATGTTTGTGTAAAATACATATAAATACAAGAACAAAAAGTAATTCCACCCATACCACATAACTACTTATCCAAGCATCATGCACCCCCAATCATACACTGAAACAATATCGGCAGTGAACGAAAAGACACAATATCGGCAGTGTTGATATAAAATCTGCAATTATCAATTGTTCAGATTGCATAACTGTTTTATATAACACCAGTTATAACATATCCATAAAAGCAGTTTAAAAGAAAGCGATGTATGTACAAAATAAATAGAGGTAACTCACAGAACCCTGAGACCTATACAAAGTAAAGAGAAGGGTTGAACCTGGCACTGCAAGTCCTGCCCTTTTCCTTGGCTCTTAAAGGAATATTAACACTTTAATATGATCCATAAACAAAGTATGTTACAAAGCTAATAATAATACAAATAAAAAATAAACATGAATGTTACATTCAGGATTATTATGATCTAGTTAGCTCCAATTTGGACTGCAGGCTGACAGAACTAAATCTCTCAGAGACATTTTGTTTTTTATAGGGGACTGTGAATTAATTATAGTTTCAAGGAAATATTGGCAGTGAAATATAATTATACAAAAATGTGGTACATATAAGGCTGTCCTTTGTGTAAAGTCCTGTAGCGGATGGGATTGCAGACTATATGGAACCGACAGTAGCACCAGTTTGATACTGGAATGAGATTTTACAGACTGGTTTCATGGTACAAAGCTAAATTGGCTGCTTTTATTGAAGTGTCTGCGCAGAGGAGGAAGTGGATCTTGAGACAGTGATAGCTTTTCTAATGCACACTTCATCAGTGGTATAATTGAGCCCTTTCACAGGCATCCATCTGCCAAAGAACAAAGTGGAGAATTCAATTGAGGACGCGAAGGATTGGGGCAGGGGTGCACTCTCTTGGCAAACAGAAAAATAAAGCATTACTGGTTTGCATGAGCAAACCAGTAATTCAGGATTCCTTCTTTTAAGATGTAGCTACATGGTTACCTAATAACATGTAGTTTTCTGTTGTACGTTCTAGAGCATTCAAAAGAATGTCATTGATATACCATTACCGACGTTCAGTTACATGTTAGTAAATATGTAAGGGGTGCTTGTGTGACAATGAGTTTGTCACAGTGTCCTTTGCAAATCTTTAAATTGCTCACAATTTCACAGGGGAAGAAATTATCTGTGCACACCCCACATGTACCCCTGGTGGTGATTTCCGATATTGGCCTGATAAGTGATTCCTCCTTGCTCAGGCCTGGTCAGGGCCCCAAAGGTAGACTATGCAACAATTGAAACTATATTCTCTATACTACAGACGCTATTAAAAGTGTGGATCCTGCAGTACTGCACCTGATCAACAGTTAATCATAACGCCTTTAATCATAACATCTTTAATCATAGCACCTTTAATCATAACACGAATGACAGGAAAAAGAAAAAAAAGCCATCTGAAAACACAGTTTAGCCTCTGACCTTTGAGGTTACGTTTTTTCAACTGCAATCACTTTCCCAGGTTTACTGAGAGGAATACAGTGTGGTCTAGCGCATAGAACTGAAAGAGTGGGAGCCAGGGGCTCTATTGTACTGTGCCTGCGAAACTGCTTAACTTTAACTAGAGAAAACTGCTCTGCAATTCCTCACACGACCTGTTTGATAAATTTGCTGTAAAAATCATCCAATTATTCTTGGAGCCCATATATCAGCCTGTTGTGTTTCAAACCAGAGCTGAAATTAAACTTGGACAACTTACTTACAATGCCCCATTGCCCCAGATGAGATTAAGACTTGTAATATTATGAGACCTTTCCCAGGCAAGCTGTAAGTGATGTGCATCACAGGCTCATGTGATCACAATTTACAAAGGCCACACATAACGATGTGCCTACCAATTCACACAATGTGCTTGCAATTTCCATGGATTGCTGGGTTCCACACTCTGACAGCGGCTTTAATGTTAGGATCAAGTTAACACTTTAGTGTAAGTCTGGAAGTTAAGGTTAGGATTGGGTTCAATGCTCCTGGAAGGGTGCATTTTCCTGGAGCACTAAAAACTGGAGGAATCGACAACCTGTGATTAACGTCATCTCACCTATAGTATAGATATTCGGTGACAGTGCCGACAACAAAAATAGGCATCAACCATACCATCCTTTAACCCAGAGCTTCCTAATCTGTGGCAATAGAAGCCCTTACAACTGAACATTTCCTGTTAAAAAAAGCCTTCAACCAATAAACCTTAAACTGCATGAAATCGCAATGTATTATAATTATTTATTATTTTTTTAAATACGAATGCTATTACTGCAACACACACACACACACGCACACGCACACACACACACACACACAAGCTATATGAATCAGACATTTCCATTACCTACACAGGATTAGCATATTTTCAGATATTTCAGTCACCAATCCCAGACTTCCGTGCAAGCAATTTGTTAAGCTTTTAAATTGTCAAGCTGGCAGAAATGAATTACATTATTCATTTGCCATTGGGGGTTGTTCCTTCGTCTATTGCCGAATGCCATGCAAATATGATTAAAACAGAAATGGTTTTTGATCCCTCTCCCTTATGGCTTGCATACAAAACTCCTTGATGAAAATTCAATGATTGCAATACAAAAAGATCAGCTTGGCGCTCTCCACAGCCAAACCTTTTTCTATTTATTACTCGAGGAGATCAAAATAACAAATTGAATATTAATCAGTTTCATTTCTTTAATTGCTTGCTTAACCGAAGCCCCTCACCCTCGTCTCTAGCTTGAAGCATTTGTATTTTGCTGGCTATCACTAAATGAAGATTTAGAATTTCACTTCACAATCAGAGTAATTAGACTGATTTAATTAATGCGCCTCCATTTTATTGTTACTTTCTGCTGCTCCAAGCTTCCGACCTGTCGCATGGCAGGTTGAATTATGCAGTTCAATGAGCACTGGTTTTATTGCATGCTGTAAATACTGTGGAATTACTGACCACATGTCTTCTTTTTAACTGATTTATAAACTCTTCCTTGAAGTGCTCAACAGTAAGGGGGAAAAAAGGTAATTCCAGATGTGGGGAAGGCTTTATTCACAAGCAGGGAGGTAAATATCATTGGCTCTTGGCACCAGCCTTTCAACAGATGCTGAGGAAAGAGCCCAGTGAACCCTTTTGTTGTGGTTTGTAGTCTGTAATAGTTTGGTGCAGATCATTCCAGAATTTGAAGGTTTTTTGGAGCTGAAGTACATTGGTGGCACTCATTTGTTCTAGATTTTAATTTATAATAATGTTTTGTTTTCAGAAGATGTGTGAATAAAATTGATAAACAATCCATTCTATTGAGCTTGTCAGTGCTGCTGCTGTACTGTATAATAGACACTGCTGAGGAGAACATATTGTTTAGAGATGTACTGCACTGCTAAAGAGATTATTGTAAAAAAAAAAAAAACCCAAAAAACGCCTTTCACTCTTGAAGGATTAAAAGCTTAACTATTCAGGCACACTTTCTGCAAGTTTGGCAGTTATAAATGAACATTGCAGTATATGACCTAAAAGATGATCCCTGTTGTATACATACCCATCAGATTCTAATTACTGAGGAAGCAGAATTGTCAAACCTTTTTACTCAGCAGCGAGGAGCATAGTCTGACAGGAAGGTGAAACCCTAGCTTCTTCTATCAGGTGTCTCTGTTGCACATGGAATGTGAAGCACCACCTAGAGGGATTCACTGCTAATGCAGGAAATGTATTTGGAGCAGTAGCGGACATCGTACACCTGAGACAAATCGTAACTTCTCCGAGCTTCAGTACACCTCATTAGGGCAAAAGTTGTTTTCCTCTCCTGGGTGTTGTTCCAACCCTGTTCTAAAATGTTTTCTTAAACCACTTAAACCTCCATCCAGACCCTGAAGTAGTTCATGCTATAATTTTACCTGTTAAACCTGGAGTGGAATTGCCCCCCAGGATCGTGATTGGACACTTCTGATTTAGGCTTTGAATTACACAACGTAAACTTGCAGAATTTTACACATCTTTTTATTTTCAATATAGTTCCAGGAATGGGTGAAAAGAGAAGATAGTTGTGCTTGTTGGACACACATTGACATCTTATGAACATCACAAAGAGCAAGTCCAGCAAAACATTCAGATTCTGTCTGCATACTTAAATGTTCTCTATATGGACAATGTAATACAGTAAATATAGAAGATCACCTGATATAAATTAATAAAAGCCATTTAAAATGCATTTGTGGTCTGTTATATTTTATAGCAAATGCAAATCACTGTAAATTATCACTAAATATTGAAACTACAGGTTTGATTTTATCATAATATTTTTATAAGGCAATATCCATGTGTTTTTGATTAAAGCAATACATAGTTTTAAGATGTTCAAATGTAGTTTTTATTTATTGTACTTTATCAATGGCTTCCAGTGGGACATGTGGTCTACTTTCTAATAGCCTGAACTGTACTTACATTAATTATTTCAGCTGCTTCACAGTACATAGCAATTATACACTTACACATGGTGACCAGTATGTGACCCCGGTCTGAACTGAAAGTACAGTAGTAACATGTTTGTTTTGTGGTAGTCAAAAAAACAATGATATATGTAAACAGTAACTGAAATGGCCACAAAATATAAAGGGCTGTTCTGCTATAGTCAACTTCTTGCCTCAATTTAGTTCGAAATTACAAAAGTACAGGCCATGTCCGAGTGGAGCTACCCAGGAAGCAAGACCGGATGCATAAGCTGTGATGGTCCACCGTGCATGTGACTGTTGCTGCTTACCTACTGTATACAGAGCTGAGCCTGGCCTTTTCAGAGAGCCTTCCTACAAGCTGCTGTATTTTCCATTTCTCACAACCACTTCATAAAAGGAACATCACATAGTGCGTTTGAATTTGCTATCTGAAGGTCGTTGATCGACGGGTAAAAAGGCAGCGTAGCTCCATTCCTTGCTCACATTTCCACGGAGATGTATCGGTCTCAGCACTGCTCCTCTCCGAGCGACTCACGGATCTCTCCCATGTCTATTGAGCCTGAGGGGACCAGCGTCTTGCCCCCACTGTTGCCTGCTGGCCCCGGAAAGACTTCAACAGAGCTGGAGATGGATTGCACAGAGCGGTCCCGGAAGTAGTTGAAGGCCTCCTGGTCAATGAATGTCTGTTCCTCACGGAGGCCCTGCTCATACAGCTTGCGCTTGTGGCGAAACTCTATGACTGTCTTTGTGTAAGAGTTCAGGGTGGTGACAGAGGCTGCCATGCAGCAGGTGAACGAGCCCCAGGCCAAGCTGTGGAGGTACAAAAAGAAAAAGAACACACTTAGGACCAGAGTTTCTTTAATTTATTTGACCTTTATTTAACCAGGTAGTCCTGTTGAGATTAAAATCTCTTTTACAAGGGAGACCTGGTCAAGAAGGTATATGATACAAAAGACACACAAATTCAAATGAGCCCACCAAATACAAACTAGTTAATCAAAGAACAGTTTAAGAGCACCAGCCCAAACAAAAAAATTGTCTCATTGTTTTGGTTTGAACTCCTTCAAAGGAATTGCCAGCAACAAAGGAATAAACTGGACACTGACTGTTCTAGAATGCTGAATCCCTTTTAATTCTATGGCTGATTCCACCAGTCTGTGTTAATTATTTTATAACATTCTAGTTGTACAAAATGAACAGGTGTTTTTCCCCATGGGCCTTACAACAGAGCCTCAAACTATTCAGTTAATATCCTAGAGTTCCAGTTTTAGGTTATACCAAAACAATACAAGAATCACTCTGTATCCCAACTCTGTTGTAAATTAAAAATATTTTTATTTGAAATAAATTATTGAAAGATAATCTGTTGACTCTCACCATTCATTTTAAGCATTCTAGACCATCAACAAGTGTTTACATTATCGTTAATGGTTAGTAAATATAATCAACAGTCAAATAATAAGGATTTGCATTGAGTCCCTGAGTGTCTATGCTATCAAACAGTATCATCAAAGAGGAGGAAGATCCATTGAGGTGCTGCTGTCATCTGATTTTAAAAAGGTGGCAGGTGACAGGCTAGAATCCTCTAGATGGCTAAGGAGAAATGAAGCAATTCTAGCTTTTGTAATAGATGCCAATAGAGCAGCTGCTGTAACGCAAATATAATTTCCAAGGCTTTGTAGGAATAGTACGTCCATTCACAAGGTTTAATAGCTTAGCGTCCAAATAACAACAGAGAGGTAATTTGTTTCCAATTGAGCAATATCTACAGACATATAACTTTGTTTTCCTTTCTGCTTCTATTTCATGGTGGTATGGATCACTTATTCTCTCCTCTGACAAGACAGAAATCAAATAACTTGGACATGTACAGCATGCTAATTTTGGTTAATACCAAGCGGTCCTACACAATCAGCAATGCTGGTTTGAGGCTTCCCCTTACAGGAATTTAGATTAAAACATCACTGCATTACCCTGAATAATCAGCCAGAATCATTAGCAGACCACAGCACCGCCAGCAGCATAATAACATGGTATATTGCAGCACACTGGCATTCCGATCGCTCTGTTGCCATAGGATATGTCATGATACACAACAGGTTTTGATTTATGTAGTGTATGAAATGGAACTATTGCAAGACACTGCTTCTTTGTGGTTCTTTAACAGAGCATTTGTTTTTTAAGGTGCAGTGAACTCTGAGGTAAACATTCCAAATTCCAATGTTTACCTCCTTGTAAACAACACTTATCATTTAATTAACTGCAAAGCAGCAGATTTCTCCAATCATGGTCAATTTTAGATGATACAGGGTTCAGTTACCACCTTCTTCCATAGTTCAGCATGCTGTGGACTCTACAGCATTAGAAAGTAGGTCTTGTTAACATATTCCTAAAAAAAAAAAAACCTACCGGATGGTAGTTTAAGCCCAAATGTTGTCTTTCAATATTGATAATGTTTAAGAAGAAACAGCAATTGAGCTGACATTTTCAGCATAGTTTAGATGGTAACAATCGTATTAATAATATTAAAAAATATGAGGCTGTCTGATAAAGTAATTATTTTTGGATTAGAGGCGACCAACCACTTTTTGTGATCCACCACAAGCAACATTATTGTTCACTACCGAAACATCAAACTTCATTTTCATCTAGCTTCCACTAAAATATTTGCAAGCTGAATATAGCTTTCATGTTACCATTGTCTCTGTATTTAATTTAATTAATGTTGGTTAAGGCAGCAACACTCTTGGGGTCAATATTTTTAGTTAGAGCTTGCATAAAAACATCAGATCTTTTTTTTTTTTTTTTCCCCTGCATGGTAACAGTGGTTTGCATAATTGTTTCCAAAAAAATTGCAATCTTCAGAATATACAGATTGACACATTTTCACTGTGATGCAGGTTTATTTATTTGAACAGGTTGCATTGCTATGGAAACAGTTTGAAAGACATCTGGCAATACTTTCAGAAAGTAGCTAATTACTGTCTTCGGAAGGAATTTAATCAGTTCATACATGACCTTCTGTTGGCATTGCCGCTGTACTAATGCTTCCTAAGACTTTAGCCCTTTTTATTCCAATGTTTAAGACATTTTTGAATATGTATGTTTGTTTTTTCACTGAAAATTGTGTGTGTGTGTGTGTGTGTGTGTGTGTGTGTGTGTGTGTGTGTGTGTTTGGGGCAGCAAAAACTTTAAAACCGACATTTAAAATGTAAAGTTCCGCAACAATTGAGACTGAGATTGCTAATTACAGTGTTTCTTTTTTCCTTTGGCCTTAATTGTGACTTCCTCTTATTGTTGTTTATTGCAGCAAAGTTGCACAGTAATTTTGCAGTCTTCTTTTCCCATGGCTATATGCATTTTACCATAACATGTTTTATAAGCTTTACTTTACCTCGCTGGGCTTTACAGTGTTTAGCTATGCTTTACCAAGCTTTTACAATGCGTCAATGCACTTTTGCTATAAAATGGATAAGCTCAGTCGCACAGAAAAAAATTAAAATTGTGCTCAATGTACTTTGCTAATGAGCTAATCATGCCTCCTACATGAGTTTAAGTGATTCCTGAAAACTGGCAATCAGCAAATAATGCTGGAAAAGATTGCCAAAGTTAATGAGGTAATGCAATCAAAATGAGGTTTGGTTAAACAACAGCTAATTAGGAATCAGTACAGAGTGGAGAATCGCTGAGTGTGTTTAAAGAGCACGACTGGAGAGTTTTGTTTATTTCTAGTTTAAAAGCTAGAGAAGGGAGGGGGAGCTTGCTGAAGGTCTTATCTTGGTAAAATAAATACTTTTGAATAGGAATGCATACCAAAACGACCAGCCGTAGTCCCACGTGTGGGGTCTCCAGTCCTCTGGCCCAAGGCTGACTGTCACCTGGAATACCTGAGTGTACATCATGTGGGCCACCATTCCTAGGAGTCCTGAAAAGACCACAATTAAAGTAAGAAAAACAAAGCTCTATGCTTATAGCCACTTCTTTAGAAGGACCACCTCACTATTGGGACCACTCTGCTGTATTCTTGTCCCAATACTTGCTGGAGGGTTCGTTTTCATCAATAAATGGAATGCCCCACAATGACACAATTGTGTGGATTCTCTGGCACTACAGAGCTGCTATATTTTGATCACACACTTTATTTCACCTAGTGCCATACAACACAGTTGTGGCGGTGTTGGGTTTGCATGGGATAAGTGAGGGTCTAGTTGTCCAGGGTGTGTTCTTCTGTGATGGGATGGTTGCTTGTTATACCATGCTTGTTCTTTTTAGTTCATGTCATGTTATGACTGGTAAAGAAGTTTACTGTAAAGCATAGCAAAGAGCAGTACAACCTAGTGAAAGTATGTGAGACAGTCGAGCATGGTAAAGCACGAAAAGTGTGGTAAGGTAACATATGGTATGAATATTGGCAAGGTGTAACAGATTGCAAATTTACCATGGTAAACTTGGAAGAAAAACATCCATAACTTCATCACAAAAAAGATATCCAGTAATAGTAAAAAGAAACTAAGAAAATTAGACATTTTGATTGGATGTTTGCCGATTGAAAGTAGCCACAATATCATTCTACACAGGTTAGTCCTCTTCTTTTATACTGGATACATATTTTCGCTGTGTGCATATTTATTGGTCAGTCAATCATGTGCACTCCAAGATGTAATGCCAACATATCAGATTTAATTGAATTTCTAATTTGATCCTGTCAGCAAAGGATTGCTTTTCATAAGGTCCTAACTGTGGTTCTAATTAAACAACCTTGTATCGTATCAAACATCACATTGCATAGCAGCTTATGCTATCTACCCCATTGTCTCAGTCAACCATGCCTTTTAATCACAGCATTCAGATTCTATATTGCATTAGAGACCAAACATCTAATAAAAAGATGGGAGATGGAGAAAACTGATACAAAAGTGCGTGTGTGTGTCTTTATGCTTTCTTCAGATTATTAATGGCATAACAAAGCCTCTTTGAATCCTGCTCATGTAATCAGTGCAATGGTCTTTAAAGAACTTTAAAAGCTGCAGATGGCTTTTCAGGGTGAGCAGTCAGAAGAATTTAGTTGTATGTCATTGAGCAACAGCTGCCTGTTGAGCTTACATATGGCACCAGCACCACACATTTTCTTATCTTAAAAGGTTCTTAAAGGGACATACAGGGGCACTGTCATGTTAGATTTAGTCCAAAAAAGGCACATTTTTTCTCTTGAGAAATTTCCCAGAGTAGCAAATGGCGTTCGGGCAAGTCACATGATGATTTTAAACAGGTGACCAGAGTTTTCGTTCATTTTTATCTGTATAGATTTTTTTTATATAATAAATGAGAAATATTTTTTATACGTCCTTCGGATGAGATGAGGTCTTATTGTAAGTGACTTGGCAGCAGCAGTTGTGATGCATAGTTCACCCCCTAGTCTCTGTAAGTCGCTTTGGTGAAAAGCGTCTACTACATGACTAAATAATAATAATAATAATTATAATAATAATAATAATAAAGCACTGCAATTATTTCTATTTTTACACTATATTCGTGTGAATCATATTATAGTTAAATGTGCCAGTGTATGACTTGGTATAGCAACACCACCTAAATTTCAAAATCCATATATCAATATGCTGTTATTGTTGTAAAAACTGTGAATCAGCTACCACTTTTGAGGATCTGAAGTTTTGTTTGATCTACAGGACTCGAAGACTCTCGTGGTATTCAAGTGTGAGGTTTGCACAGCAGAGTAGAATCTAGTGAAAGGATTATTTAATTGTAATCAGTTTTTTTTACTAGCGTAACCCACATTGGAAAAAAATGAGTTAAATCACTGAGTTAGAGCCAATTTCATCTAATGGCATTTGAAATACTTACATAAAAACTACGGTCTTAAGTTTCTGAAGTACATTTATTACAAAGAGATAACTGAGACTTGCTAATTGGGCCATTTTACTTCATTAAGCAAGCTGACAGAAAAACACTGACTTGTGTTGAGTGAGCTGCAGAGCTCTGAGCAGGCCACTAATAGTGCATTGCTTCTCTAATTAATCATCCCCTTATTCACCAAAGTGTAATAAAGCATAGTGAATGTAAAGCATAGGAAGGCATTTAAAGAATAGCGAGGTATGGTAAAGCATATTAATAAACATGGCAAACCAGGATAAAGTGTGGTAAAACACATAGTATAACCATGGGGAAAGCATGAAAAAACTGCAACCATGCAAAAATACTGTGGTAACTTTTATATGGGTCTTACTGCATATGAGACTAATGAGCTTGTCCATGGAAGGCTGAACTTTCAATTTCACTGTGCAAAATTCTTCTAAATGTTTAAATATATAACAGGACTGGGGCATAATGTTTTAAATTCCCCAGCTTGGTTTATGTGACTTTTTCTAGCCCCTAATAACTCTTTAATGCATCTTTTGGGAGCACTTTGCAATAAATTGCTGAGCTATGTAAAGGAAAAGGTTGTAATTAACTTATTATTATTTTAACAGGGTTGTCACTTCATCCAGGGAAAAAGAACAATCAATCTTATGCCAATTAACAGTTATTTAAGACTTGGGGGAACGGTTATGAACTTGGGGATTACACCACTGCGATAACATGCACAGTATCAGTCTAATATGTCTAATATGAAACTGACAAGGGAAACTTGAAAAAAACATCTCCCAAAAGAAGACACAATCCACAGTCCTCAGTTTACAAATAATGTGCAATATCATGTTTTGAAAACAAGATTGAGAATGCAGTAAATGGTAGACATTGATCCACGCACTGAACACTATTAAATATGGTAGGAATTTGCTAAAATGACAAACGTATGCAAAAATATAGTTATTTGTGTTATATAGAAAAGCATTCATGGGTTATAAAGTGCAAACATCAATGTGATTTTGAACCCCCTAATGTATGTACTTTTAACCAACTTATATTGTTACAAGCTTTCAAGGTGACATGATCAGTTTAGGTACACTTGGAGGTTCTGAAACTTTAGTTTGCGCATTCTAAAATGTTTTGGTGTTTCATCTGTAGCAGCTTAGAGACCACTTGCAACATATTTTCCACGCCAAAAAACAATAATTTCAGATTTCTCACAAAGAGGATTTCTCACATTTATCCTGAAGAAAACACCATCAATGCATTTTAAATGTTTTGTGAACTGTTAAATTTAAACCAATCCACAAGGACATCCACTGTTGTTGAGAAAGTTCTTTTTTTTATTATTCAAAGATTCTGAGAACTACCTTTTGTGTATAATGCTTCTGAGGCTGGATCATGCCGGAATTCAAAATACAGTGAAATTGAAAAGCAGCTTTGAACTTAACGGGGGGAAAAAGCTGAAAGCTGCACCTCCCAGTTCCCCAGTTTACTGTTTCTGCATCACAACCAGACCCTCCAGTTATCAGGGAGGAGGTGGTATTCATTCCAATATAACACGGCTTCACTCACCACCACTGGGCTCTGAGTCATCAACTCTCTACACTGGAAAGCAGCAAACTGATATACTTATTCTGAAACTTGTTTCTGAAGTATTTTGAATTAAAAAAAAAAAAGAATCTCTCCAACTTCAACTAGACATATGATTAAAAGTATGTCTTATCTATTTAAAGAAGAAAATGTACAGCAGGTATGGCTTTTTCGCTATTTTAAGTTGAATGAGCAGTACAACCTGAATTATTCAGCTGAATAATGTTATGTTAACATATTGAATTACACACCGCTTTGTAGTTTTCCATGCACTTAATGAAAAACTGACAACAATTGAAAAATGTAATAATTTGAAATCTAACATGAAATACTGTACTACTATTATGGCTTCCGGTAGACTTTTGCGACATTTTGTAGTTTCTTTGATTACATGATGTTAAATAAAACATCTAGATTATGTCTCAATCCTAAAATTCTAGGTGATGCAACTTGTGGCAATAGCTGTGAGCATTTAGGGCCACTGGAGTTGCTCTCACATTGTTAATTAGGCTACAGAAGCCTCTGGGGAACCGCCCCAGAACATTAACAAAGAAGATATAAAGTTATGGAAGAAACTCCAGGAGATAAATGTTTAGGCTGATGCCTTCATCACAGATTATTTATGATGGATCCATAACCTAAAGTGTTACCACAAAAAATGAACTGTCAAGTACCTGAAAGCACAGTGAACACAGCTGCAAAGGCATTCAGTTTCAGCCCATCTATCACATTGCTGGAGTGAAAGAGCTCCAGGCACATTAGACTGAAGCCAACGACCAGCAGCATGATGTACAGCACTTCAGACACCACTGACAGCCAAAGGACACCTGCAACACAAGGAAGACACACATTTCAAAGTTTGCTTAATTTGAATGGGGTCTCATATTTGCATAAAATCCCTTGGTCCCCGCAGTGTTTAGTAAAACTGCCCCTGACCATAGGAACACGTTAAAGTAGGCTAATCTTTGTATCGAATCAAAACTTCTGAAGGACTAGGATAGAAGCCATGCTGTTTTTGTTTATGCATACTGTAGCTGGCATATGGTCCAGTTATCAGGGAGGAGGTGGTATTCTGATGTTGTCCTTCAGATGAGGCTTTCAGTATGGTTTGTGAAGGTAAATATCCTGTTTTCCATGACCCCAGGTTTCAATGTACCATGGGGCTGCAAATGAACTGTTGCTGGATGTTTTCCCATTATGAGCTTAGCCCTTAAAGGCACAGCTATTATGGTAATTTATATGGACAGAAGGAATCGACAATGTGGTGGAATGTGGAGGAATGGGGATTGTCCTCAGTCAAGATGCCTCATGTCATAGGGGGCTTTGAGAAATGTTGGGAAACCCTGTGTTAAAGCATTATTGCTCTCTTTCTAAGTGTCTGCCTTCTAGTCACTTCTCCAGTGCTGTCTAAATGACCATTTTAGTAAGAGCTAGTCTGTGTTGACTCGGCTTGGATACTGGAGGAATACTGTACAATAAACATTCTAGCTTATCTTATCTTATCTTTTTTTCTCTTTTTTTAAATGCTGAACGGTCGGTGTTGCTGAATTCCTCAGCATTCAGACATTCAGCACAATGGACAGTTTTGTTTTGCAGAGGCACTGGGCTGGAGAGAGCACTGAAGGATGGAAATAGGCAAGAAGATGTCAACCATTGCTATTCAGTCAGCTAAGAATTTGTATTTATACTGGAATCATGCTAATGTCCTGATCTGGTTTCTACTCGGGTGACTTTCAATATGAAGTCAGTGTCTAAAAATATTGTCCAATAAGTTCATCTGTTGCATTTTACTGACCCTCTTTCCGACTCTTCAACTGATCGGTACTTTTCAACTGTAGTATTGGCTTTGAAATATCTAGATATTCCAAGCTGAAGTATAATTCACAAGCAAAATAACCAAAAGATCTTCAGTAGAAGAAAAGGAGAGCCAGTGATGAATTTCTACTTACAAAGAAAATAGTTTTTAAAAACTTAGTTAGCACTCTGTCATAGTCATGTAGTCATACAAATGCCACAGTTAAAGATATGTGAAAATGGCTTGGCTTTGCAAATTAAGTGTGCATTTCACATTTGGATAAAGTCTAATTTTTCTAGTGTAGCCCTACTGCATTAAAGTAGAAGTACATTTTCAAGCAATGGTTCTATTTGCTAACATGATATCATTACAGTATATTCGTATAATAATAAATGTGGTCCTTTATTTAAAAAAAAAAATACATGAGCAGAAGCATGTATAAATCAAGTGCCTGACCTCCTGTCTTGAGTTCAGTTAATGCCCTGGAGTTATTGGCAAGTTTGTAGCAAACTAGATGAATATTGGTTGGGGAGGCTGCTAGCTGTCTTCCATGAGAACTAGAGGGATTTAAACACTCATGGGGTACTCATGGGTTCTGTGTGCAACAGTGTATTATGAAGGGATATATATATATATATATATATATATATATATATATATATATATATATATATAGATAGATATAAATATATATATATATATCCCTTCATAATGGCACACATTATATATACAGACGTGCTCAAATTTGTTGGTACCCCTCCACAAAAAACGAAGAATGCACAATTTTCTCTGAAATAACTTGAAACTGACAAAAGTAATTGGCATCCACCATTGTTTATTCCATATTTAATAGAAATAAGACTTTGCTTTTGATTTTTTATTCAACATAATATTGTAAATAAGAAAACAAATGAAAATGGCATGGACAAAAATGATGGGACCCCTAACCTAATATTCTGTTGCACAACCTTTAGAGGCAATCACTGCAATCAAACGTTTTCTGTAGCTCTCAATGGGACGTCTGCACCTGTTAACAGGTAGTTTGGCCCACTCTTCCTGAGCAAACTGCTCCAGCTGTCTCAGGTTTGATGGGTGCCTTCTCCAGACTGCAAGTTTCAGCTCTTTCCATAGATGTTCGATAGGATTCATATCAGGACTCATAGAAGGCCACTTCAGAATAGTCGAATGTTTTGTTCTTATCCATTCTTGGGTGCTTTTAGCTGTGTGTTTTGGGTCATTATCCTGTTGGAGGACCCATGACCTGCGACTGAGACAGAGCTTTCTGACACTGGGCAGTACGTTTCACTCCAGAATGCCTTGATAGTCTTGAGATTTCATTGTGCCCTGCACAGATTCAAGGGTGCCAGGCGAAGCAAAGCAGCCCCAAAACATAACCGAGCCTCCTCCATGTTTCACTGTAGGTATGGTGTTCTTTTCTTTGAAAGCTTCATTTTTTCGTCTGTGAAAATAGAGCTGATGTGACTTGCCAAAAAGCTCCAGTTTTGACTCATCTGTCCAAAGGACATTCTCCCAGAAGGATTGTGGCTTGTCAATATGCATTTTAGCAAATTCCAGTCTGGCTTTTTTATGTTTTTCTTTCAAAAGTGGAGTCCTCCTGGGTCTTCTTCCATGGAGCCCACTTTCGCTCAAAAAGCGACGGATGGTGCGATCAGAAACTGACGTACCTTCACCTTGGAGTTCAGCTTGTATCTCTTTGGCAGTTATCCTTGGTTCTTTTTCTACCATTCGCGCTATCCTTCTGTTCAGTCTAGGGTCGATTTTCCTCTTGCGGCCGCGCCCAGGGAGGTTGGCTACAGTTCCATGGACCTTAAACTTCTTAATAATATTTGCAACTGTTGTCACAGGAACATCAAGCTGCTTGGAGGTGGTCTTGTAGCCTTTACCTTTACCATGCTTGTCTATTATTTTCTTTTTGATCTCCTCAGACAACTCTCTCCTTTGCTTTCTCTAGTCCATGTTCAGTGTGGTGCACACAATGATACCAAACAGCACAGTGACTACTTTTCTCCATTTAAATAGGCTGAATGACTGATTACAAGATTGGAGACATGTGTGATACTAATTAAAGAAACTAATTAGTTTGAAATATCACTATAATCCAATTATTTATTATCTTTTCTAAGGGGTACCAACAAATGTGTCCAGGCCATTTTAGAATACCTTTGTAGAATAAGCAGTAATTCATCTCTTTTTACAGCTTCTTTGCTTTATTCTATGACATACCAAAGGCATGCAAGTATACATGATAAAATAGCTTTTAATTTCATCACTTTTCAGGAGGAATGAAGCATTATTTCAATGAGCTGTAAGGGTACCAACAAATTTGAGCACGTCTGTATTTAATGCAGTGTAACTATTTAATACTTGAAGTTATGTTTTGTTTTTTTGTTTTTTAAGAACCACCTTAAGGATAACCATAATTCAAATGTATTACTCAAATATATAAACAAATATTTCTCCCCGGATCTTCTCTTCGCTCATTTTTTCTCTTAGATCCACTTGATGGAATTAAACGTTTTTATAATACACAGGTCCTCTTGTACTAAGGATGAAGTGTGTTCCAGTGGTTGAAGTCCAGGGCTTGTAACCAGAAGATCACTGGTTCAAATCCCACCTCTGCCACTGACTGACTCACTGTGTGACCCTGAACAAGTCACTTAACCTCCTTGTGCTCCGTCTTTGTGATGGTGGTCCACTATGAAAGGCACTATATAAAGATCTTATTATATTATTACACTACTGAAAATACACATTAGGTTCTCCTGGAGAAGACTTGCATTGCAGCCCTTCAGAAGGGTGATTCATAGGCTGCCAGACGCTATATTGTTTGGTTGCTACTTGGCACTGTCAAACGTCTATTCAGCTGTGAGTCACTTTTCATTGAACAGATGCTGAAGTGACAGACTGACAAAAAACAGTCGAAGGCTCTAGTTAAAATTACTCACTGAAAAATACATCAAATGAAAGGTAGACATAATGTGAAGGGCCTTGAGGGTTCCGTAGAGAAATGTCAGATAAAGAACGCAAGGTTAGTACTGCCTTGTTGCTGAAGCTTTTTTTGTTTCACATCAGCTCCCCTGGTGAAGGCCATGTAGCTGAAACATAATTTCTTACCTTGATTTTTGTTTGTTTGTGTGTTTGTTTTTGACTGGGGGGTATTAGTGTTTTTAACCAGAGCATTTTATTCTACTAATTCTTTATTATTACTAAAATTCAATGCAATGACTATACTATATCGGTCTTGAGTGCTTTCATTCTGTAGTAGCCGTTGCCAATGGTAACCTGCTCCGTCAGAAAGATACTAACAGATTGATTCAGAACTCTCAGGCAAAAGGAAAAGGTTCCATGTGTATTTGCATAAAAAGATTGCTTGTAATACTGCATCTTCAATAGCGGAGCAGAATATAGCAAATAGAGCTGAGATGCCTCATTAACCTGGGGTTGATGGAATAATAGTGTTAAAACTCACTATTAATATACTGGCTCTGCTTGTATATTATTGAATGAAAACTGTGACTGGAATATATTAGACAGTGCAAGTTCTTGTGAAACATTTCGCCTCACCCCTTCATACTTTAAAAACCTGACTTGGTTTGTGGTGCTAGAGTGTTGCCCCATTTTGGTATTTAATGCAGTTTTAACATAGCTTTTGTTATTTTAGACTTTTTAAAAGCTACAACAAGTTCACACGTAACCTTAGGGCCAGTCTCCACATATGCATACAGTATATTTATGAGATTCAACATATTTGTATTCCTCCTTCAGATCCCCTTGATAGAATTATAGAGTCATAATACACTGTTTGCCATTTGGTGTTCTCAATATAGTTAACTAGTGTGATTTGGCCACTAGTGTGGAATACTATTTTATCAGTCATATAATAAAAACTACTGATAATACTGCTTGCTTACTAAATACCCATTCATACTGTAGATAACCGTCTGCTCTTCTCTTTAGTACCAATGCAGAACTATTTAATTTTACACCTGAAAAGACAATTATGTGAAAGGGAACATACAGACTGACTGCAGTGATCCAGTTTCTCCATGCTTATTGCAGTGGCTTGAGATATACAGTACAATTTATTTCACTTTAGATTAGTCTCATTTGCTACTAAATCTGGTTAGAGGACACCACTTTAAAAAAACAAGAAACTGTTAAAGACATTGCTGTGGTCATTAGTTTTGTTCCTTTACAATGCCATTTTAGTTCCCTTGCCATTGACATCATAAACTCAAGCTTCAACTCATTTATAAGCACAACATACATTTGTAAGAAACATAAAGTGAATTTGGATTGTTACTGTATGATTCTGACGTGTTTTACTTTTTTTTTTTTTTTTTTTAATCTTTGCCAAAATATTGCACAGAAGTATGCTCATATTATGTGTCTTGACCTCTGAAGCCCTGAATTTAAAGAACGTACAATATATTCGGTAGGGTTAGACATTCAGGATTAATTTTCGTGCACATATACTGTATATATTGAATTTAGATTAATTACGCTAATAATTATTCAGCTATGACTGCCACAAATCCTTTTCACCTACTGGAATATAGATTTTTTGTTATCAATCATGCAAAAAATAAATAGAAAATGTAGGCAGAACATCTGTTGGACACCAGAAGATTGGGATTGGACGTGTTGATCTGAATTCAGCACTCGCTCCCAGTGAATAATAATCCATTACATTGATGAACCGCTGCCTGACAAGGATAACTGATCTGCTATTTGCACAGGTTCCAACGCTCCTTGTCAGACTAGTCCGATAGCTGGCTTAATGATAACCATACTCACCCCTCTCAGACGCTGGGGCCAGATCAATAAAGCTTCTGCATTTCTCACCTGAGAAAACACAAAGCAACAAAAATATGAACGTTATGCAGGATGTGAAAAACACCATATTATAGGATCTTCTTGCATCCCCTGGTTTCAACCCCCCCCCCCCCCCCCCCCCTTGAATTCTGAAGGTCATTGGAGTTTATTTCGAGGCATCTTTGATTAAGACCTGGTGCAACAGTTTCAGTAGCATTAATTATAATTAGGGCTTCTGATTTTCTATTTTAACTGATAAAACCAGATAAAACACCCTCGATACAAAAAAAATGAAATCGATGGAAAGCCAATAAACACCGGAAAACACCAGAAAAACGTGGAAATGTTTAATAAATTCACGTTGACTTTACCCTATTCCAATTAAAAAATAAAACCTACTACAAAAATAATCATAAATACATTTCCCAGTGCTGCTGGGCATGTCCCGCCTTCCTGACTTGTATCTATCATTGATTCGTTCTGAATACTTTAAACCCGCCCCAACTACTGAGTGACAGCACATTCCTACGTTTCTATTGGAGACTCCGCTTGCGAGATTTAAAATGAGATTTCAATCAGGAATGGAGGCTTGTTAGCGGGATTTAAAGCTGTATTACAGTTAAGATACAGAGGATTTAAAACAGAATTGTGGCAAAATGTACAGCAAATGAAAGAAAGTACAATTTAAGTGTGCAATTACTGTCGAGTTACTACTATACATATTTTGACAGAAAAAAAATGCTCAAGCATTTTGGAAAGCAACCGAAAACATTAATTTCATACAGTATATCAAAAACAAAAGCCCCCCCCCCAAAAAAAAGATTTACACAAAACTCAAAAATAGCTAAAAATAAGCACCGGAAAATACAATTAATAAAACCCAAAAAACAGAAGCCCTAATTATAATATTATCAAATGGTATGTAAAGCCAGAAAATGTATTTAGAAAAATACTACTAATAATAAGGATTATATTATTAACATTAAAACTAATATGACTACTACTAATAATATTAATACATAGTGTACTCTATTAATGTTGTACACCAGCAAGCGAAGTCCATGTAATGCAACAACATACATTTAATCTATATGTATTTTTATAATTGCTACAGTATATAGGCCCACACAGACTGGCTCTTTTCATTTACGCAAAAAAATATCATCCTGTTCTTTATTGGGAGTGAAGTTTTGCAAGGAGTATTAAGGATTTAATCCACTGCTGCTAATACCCTAATCATGGCACCATCGTAATTTGAAAACATGATTGTGAAGGGCAGTCATGTGCTTTAAATGCACATAATTTAGGTTGTGTGGATAGCTTATAGAATAGGGCAGCAGTGTGGAGTAGTGGTTAGGGCTCTGGACTCTTGACCGGAGGGTCATTGGTTCAATCCCAGGTGGGGGACACTGTTGCTGTACCCTCGAGCAAGGTACTTTACCTAGATTGCTCCAGTAAAAACCCAACTGTATAAATGGGTAATTGTATGTAAAAATAATGTGATATCTTGTAACAATTGTAAGTCGCCCTGGATAAGGGCGTCTGCTAAGAAGAAATAATAATAATTGAATAATATCGATAACGCTACATACCAGTCTTTGTATGTAAATGATTAGTTGCATATTAATTAAATATGTATTTATGACACTCAAAGTAAAGTGTTACAGTTCTTTACTTGCATGGAAGATAGTTGGGGGTAAGGGGGTTTTGAGGACAAGAATTGTCAGGTACTGGTAACGACAGCCTATCTCACATTTTCAGTTCTCTACTAAATTATGAGGGGTGACATTTGAGCGCACTGAATAATTGGCAGTTTTTTTGTGTTTTTGCAGGGTTATGGGGGTGAGTTGCTAGTGGCATGGAGACAGAGAGTGGAGTGTAACATTGCAATTCCCTCCTGGCTTCTTCAGGGCAGACACATCTGTGCTTACCTCAGTCATGGCTAAGCACGCAGAGCTCATTACTCAGTTTAACAGGACGTCTTTTTTGTAAGGAGAGCAGACACCATCACAAGAATGGACCACATTAGCCATGCTGGAGAAGCTTCATCGGGTACTGTACATAACGGTTAAAAAATGCCCCCTGGCATTTATAAAAAACAATAAGAAAACTTTATGAACCAAAACTATTTACATCCCTTCTGATGAACTTTCTCTTTTCTGTAATGAACTGCGGAACTCCCTGACCCTGTCGTAACTTTAACCTGAATCTCTCACCCTTAAAACTGTTAGGTATGCATTTATCATCTTTTTTAACTCCATATGAGGCTTTTTTTGAAGTGCCTGGTTTTTTTAAGTACTTTTGACCTGTATTACTAAGAATTGTTTTTCATTGACAACATATTAAACATGATCAGTTTTACCTGATTAATTGATGAAAAGTTTAAAAAAAAACACCCTGCTTAGACAGGTCTCATAAACAGGACTGAAACTGCAGATTCCACTGTTGTAAGAAAGATATTTAATAAAGTTAAATGCATTTTAATGTGTAATGTCAACTTACAGAGTAAACTGCAATTGACAGAGAATTAATAAAGAAGAACAATTATTGAATACTTTATGAATCTTAATTTGAAATGCAAGCAATTATTTTGGGTAATGTTTTGAAATGAACAAAAATGTAATTATCTTTGAAAAATAAATCTTGGATTGTTCTAATTTTGTTAAATACAACAGACTACAAGCAAGACCTTAAATTAAATGCCTGGGTTGTTTAATTTTGATTTGGTAACTTTATTGGGTGCATTTTTCCTTTCTGGAAAAAACACGCTAATGAAAATTAAGAGCAAAGAGCCCAAAATGAATCTATTCCTATCATGTAAATAATATGTAAACCTGCCAATATAGCCCATTGTCCCCAAACAAAAAATCCTGTGTGTTCTTTTATTTTTTGGGGGGTAAAAAATAACTTATTTGTGACCACACAGTACAGAAATCCTAGAGTGGCTCTGCCTTATTGCATCCAGTGTCCAGTGCTCTTATATCACTAATATTCTCACAGAAATGTACTTGCTATGAGCTATCAGAATGAAGGAATACATTCTAAAGAGAATTAATGGATTTAATTAATTTATAAAGGCCGAGAGCCTTCAAGCTGTGCACACCTGGGTTGAGTCTCAATTTATTGGAGGAATTAAGGCGGAATCAGAGAGAATAGATTTGGAATATATATATATTTTTTTTACAGCATGTCTTACACTCTAAGTTCTTGAGCACGGCTTTTCTTCCAGGAGAGCAGCAGAGGACTCCAGGGTTATGCAAGACATCAGAGGCTGAGCTGGGATTGAAAACCTGCATCTCCCTGGTCCTCAGCATGGATGGCAGGGAAATCGGCAGTTTAATCGTGAACCATGTAAAGGGAATGGGTAACATGCCGGATTGTATTCTGGTAGTTTGAGAGAGGTCTCCACGTTTAACTTTCTCTCCTAATGTGCCAGTGGCGAGAGTTTGCGTCATAAAAAAAATATTGTTGAACATAAAGATTGTAACAGGTGTCCAACCTACAGCAAAATAAGTGTGGTCTCTTCAAAATCACATTGCTTCTTAAGTATAACCCAAACAGGACACATATAAAATACACATTAGAAATCATCTTGTATAGTGTAATTTGTAATATACATATGTGTAAGAGATCAGGGTTTGACAGCACTGGTTCTGAAACTGGCAACACACTTGATCATAAAGTACTCAGTTGCTACATATTTCCATTTTCCCATCCAAATATATGTGTTATTAATGCACGGGAGTGCTTTACCTTAGTGTACATTAACAGTTTGGCATTTTGTGTTTGATATTGTGATATTAATAATGTAAAAGATGTAAAAGTGCAATTTCTACCATCGCACAGCAGGAACACAAATGTTCTATCTGTGTGTCAGTCAAAAAGTTAAAATAGTCTTGTAAAAGTTGTATGTCTAGGACCCATAATGTCAACAGCATGGTTTTCAAGCCAAGAAACACCCTGCTTTGTTATAGAAACTGTTAGAAAACTTATCATCCAACCAAAATGTTTTAAATATATCACTGATCTATAGCAGGTACTGCCTTGGGTTTTACTGTATATTCTCTGCCTCATATCATGTCATACTCAAATCAGATAAATGCTGGAAAGGGTAACAATCCTGGCTGCCATTGTAATGATGGAACACTATTAAATCTTAGTATTGATTCCCTCTAAATAAAAACCTTAGTGAGACTGACACCTCCATTTCCTAACACTTCCCCGTATCTCAGCGTGCAACACAGATGGCGAAAGTGTGAAACAAATTCAGTAGAATATGGAATAGTAGTGCTGCACAGCAACACCGGCTATAATTCAAAACTTGTCAGATGCAGACAGCTCTATTTATAACACCATTTCCAGCCTGCCCTGCTCTTTAAAATGAGTGCACCCTTTGCCATTATCAAATTTAAAGTTACAGCTTAAAATATATTTTACTTTACTAACTAATAAATCAACATCCTCAAGCTCTGGATTAAGTTCAAGTTTATGGCACCTCCATTGCTATACTTTATAATGGATATGACCTGCCACACTTTTGACTTCATTTAGGCACAGGTCACATTTTGTATGAACTGGACAATGTCTGGACAAAGGAAATAATACAAATAGATGAAAGAAATCTAATTGAGTAGAGGGCATAGACAGATTCACCTAGTTAGTAATATTGTTTACTACAGTCCTAATGCAAGCCGTTCAGTGGACTTTCCCACAGTTATTAATAATGAGCTATTCAATACAATTAATACATGCCTTTAAATAATAGATCCTCTAAAACGGTGTAACCAACTTTCATATTTTATTTCATGATAAACCAGGGCACCCAACAATGGTGCCTTACTGTACTCCTGTATCACAAAAATTTGCAGTAATTGTAGAATTATATGGATATATTGTCATTGTAGAGGATAGTAACATACAGAATACAATATAGGAAATACAGAATCTACTTTCACGTAATTTAATAATGCTATGTTTGTTCAGCTTTAAAAAGTCAAACAACAAAAGCGAAGGCAATGACAGTTAAATAAAAAAAAAAAGTATATAGCAAGTAGAAACAAAAGAATGTATTTTTTAGGTAACATTTTTTTCTTTTTATAAGAAGTATCAATGATTTCAATTTAATTTAAACGGTGTGTGTTGTAATTATACTAGCTCGTCTTGGGTGTACATGTAAAAATGACAGCACAGCTGCAGAAACAGGAGAGATTATTAGTGTTCAAAGGCACCATTTATTTTACTTGTCAGGGTAACTTCCAGCGCTCCAGTTTCAATCACAGACATGAGCAGTGGCATTTGTGTGTAGCAGATTGCTAACTGACAACCACCAAATACTGAATGATCTGTGGCAAGCTGCAAATGGTATCGCATTGGTGTGAAGTAATATTTATTCACAATCTATGTGCGACACAAGGACCGCTATGCAATATTTGCTCCAAATTCATTTTGTTGCCTTTGCTAGTAAAGCTTGTGGTCTGCTTGTGGTTCTGTTAAGGGTTCTTCAGGGAATACAAGCCAAGCATCCACTGAAGTGCACATTGAGTATGGATAGATAGACAGATTTATATTCTACGCAGAACCTGCAGCAGGTTATGTTAGCAATCAAACCTGATGTGGACAGATTGGGAGCTGGGGGGGGGGGGGGGGGGGGGGGACGACGACGACTATGATTGCATGTTTTGTGTTGAGGCCATGTAAATCAATCTGATGCCTCTGCTCATGATGTTGCATATCCATTGGGGATTATAAGCAACTTGTACAAGTACAGGTTCAAGTAGACTTCTTCCTTTTTCTTTATTTTCTATTTCAGTATACCAGCCTGATCAGCATGGGAGGCTAAAGTTCTGTGCTAAAAAAAAAGAATTGTGTCTGAACCATATTTTCTATTGAATTAATTTCAAGTAAGCATTCATTTAGGATACATTCAAAACTCATACTGTATCTGAGCTTATTCATTATTAACTAACGTCAATCTCAGGGTTATAAGTATTCAGTATTTTTTACTTTAATAGAATTTAATAGTCAATCATGCGTTTGTTTGCATGCAATTACATTAGAGTTATAAAAACTTATTATAAAGTCTGCCACAGTTTTAAACAACCCATTTTACATGTTTTCCTATGTTATTCATGCCGACTCAGGATTTAGGATTTCATAATAAGTGTGCCAGCAGTTTCGCACAAGTTTTAAAGACTCTTAGGGAATGGGAGTTTGCTTTGACTTAGCTGTGCGAACCAAAGTGTAATAACTGTGAGGTCAGCAATTTTGACTTTTTTTGTTGTTGTTGTCATTGATTCATGATAGAAAATATGCATTTATCCACGACAACAGAATCCTAGCAGCTGTGCTCATCATCCAGTGCTGCTGATGGAGCATCCTATGGCTTTCGCAGAGCTCAGTGAATTGAGTTCTGGTAGTTAAAATATAACTCCAGCACAAAGATAAAGGGCAGGCCAGTGACACAGCTTCTACTGTTAATAAGAGGTATGAAAATCTATCGTAAGGTCTGATTATCACTAATATAAGATCACCTTCAGTGAGTTCAGAAACATCTGCAAGCCTTTCTACACAGAATTCTGCATTCTGCTTAATAAAGATCTGGTTGTTTCCTTGATGAAGGTCAGAAGATTGTTACCTTGACAACTCCCTCTATTCTGTCTGTGTTTCTCTTGGGTAATAAGACAACAAAGGAAAAGCTGTATATTTTATTTATTTGGAGTTTTTTTTTTTTCCAGACCAGGGATGTGTGGAGGCAGCTATTACCAGAAACACAAGGTTAGCATGTTTTCCCATGTGGACAGGTAATTGATATTCTTGGAATTTCTCACGTTTTGTATTGATGAAATATGAACAGGGGTTGTAAGAATGTATCTGTTCATATTTATGCTGACGAGTACACTGACACGTAGCGTGACAAAAAGAGAGTGGTGATAGTCAATTTCTGATACCCTGTCATGTAAACTCAGGATGATTTGTATCTTTTGGCTATGTAACTTTACCCCTTTGTACAGTTGCTGTGAAATAAAATGAAAACTGAAAGGTGGAGGCACCAGGACCTGAGGAACACTACACAGTCATTGTACCACATAAAGGAGGCTGTGTGGTCCAGTGGTTAAAGAAAAGGGCTTGTAACCAGGAGATCCCTGGTTCAAATCCCACTTCAGCCACTGACTCATTGTGTGACCTTGAGCAAGTCACTTAACCTCCTTGTGCTCCATCTTTCGGGTGAGACGTAGTTGTAAGTGACTCTGCAGCTGATGCATAGCTCACACACCCCAGTCTCTGTAAGTCGTCTTGGATAAAGGTGTCTGCTAAATAAACAAATAATAAATACAATTGTCATTGGCTCATGCCATTGGAGCTGTCTTTAGTTTTGTGACAGCACTAATAAATATATAATAGCATTCTATTAAGTAATTCATTTAATTAATTTACCTTTGCTATTTTAAATCAACCTGGGATATTAAACTTAAACGAAGGGTGTTTTTCAACTCTACTTTAACTGTAACGAAAAACCAATCAACACGACAAGTTTATATAAGGCAAAGGGTCAAACTCATACAACAACATACAATACAAACCCATCAGTGTTGCAGTGAATGGATAGAAGTTCCATGCACTGTAGCCGCTGGTACAACAATGATTTATTAACATGCTTGAAATAAAAAGTAGTCCTACAAGGAACTGACAGATAAATGACCAGCTGTCATGAGTGGAAGCTGAGACCTTTATTTAGTTTCTAGGACTGCTAAAGTATACAATACATTTGAAATCCAGTGTTAGTAGGGTTGATTCATAGAGCAGACAGTAGCGATTGCTGTGTAATATCATGTGGCAAGCTAAAGCGGTTTCAAAGTCTATTCTAATAAATACACTCCCTAAGGTATTTCTTCTGGTTATCAATTTATCAATCTATCTGTCTGTTTTGTTGTTGTTCTTTAAATATTAATGTGCTGGCCCATTTGGCAATCTGCCTTATCAGTTTATTTCAGTTCTTTACATTGATGTCGTTCATTCACGTCTAATAAAGATTGATCTGCTTATACAAATGGCAAATCTGTATTCCTCATGCAAATGTGTATAGCTATAGCACGTCAAATGTCATTTAAGATGATATATAAACCAGAACCACAAAATGCATACAGTGGTTTGTGTCTTTATCACTTAAGAAAATTTTTAGAAAGTTATGGGACAGATCTTTTTTTTCAAATGCTTTGGAAATGTTATTTATAAACTATTACTGAGAATTGGAGTAGAACATTCTCTTGGCTTTTTAGGAGAGTGGAGCTGGATGATTTCCTCATCATTCAAGAGGCTGCTTTCTGAGGGCCATCAGTCTACACTGCCTAACATCCCACGGAAGGCATGTGGCTGATATAATTTCTCACCATGTTGCGCATTGTTTTTCTAATACTTGCTTTATTCTGCTCTACCAAAAACTTGAAATCTGCATGCCATTTGTGTTTGTTTTGGTGTTCGCGTTTTGTTGTGTTCATGTACTGGTGGTAGAGTTTGTTTTTAAAAATATTATGCACAGTCAATCTTATTATACACAGGTCTCAAGCCACCACCAGGTATAATAAGACTGTGAAACATTTATAGGAAAATTATTGTTCATCATGTATTATAATAGTAATAATTCCTCTATGTATATTTTCCTCTTTAACTGTCTATGTAACCTGGTACTGAGGCACATTGCTCATTAGTAAGAGCACTGGGGACTGTTTGCAGGGTTGCACAGTTTGCTGTCTGTTTTTCTCACTTTTTATATCCTTATTGGTTTAACTGTCTCTCTAATTTAAGACTGTTTTACCCATCAGCCCACGCGTCTGTCACTGTACTCACACATGTATTTATGGCAACAAACGCAATACGTTTGCAAACAGTCATTGGGGGCAAGAGCAGCATCTGTTTTAAAAAGAAAAACTCATCAAGACTCATCTAGCCTCTTCATGACACTTTTTCTTTCTCCTTCCCTTCTCATCTCTGTATCTGTAGTACAGTATTCAAAGACACATTACACAGCTACATAGGGATTAGGGAACATGTCTCCAGTTTCTTAGGAAAAAACTATAAAATGTACTAAACCAGAAGCAAAAATGCAACAGAAATATAATTCAGGGGCTTTGTATTTATTCTTATGGCATTTAAATATATATATATACATATATATATATATATATATATATATATATATATATATATATATATATATATATATATAATTTTGATTGCAGTTTTATCCTTTCAGGAAATACTGCACTAGAAATAATTAGCAGTTACCAGCTTTGGGAGTTTTACCAATGGCGATATCAGCATTCACGCTTATAGTATACACTGTTAAAGCTTTGGAAAGTAATATTACAGCCAATAAACTACCAAGACACAAGTAAATAACTCAGACCTATTGTAGGGGCTTGCAAGTAGCTTCTTACTTTTTTAAACATATGGGACACAATCCTTTAATAACAGGATCACAAAAAAATCAAGGAACAGAATAAATATCCTTCATTTTCATTGCTGTTTAATCACCCCTGACTTGCTTGACCACTCTTAATTAACCACACTGGAGCTCTTTCACCTTGACTTTACAGGTAAATTACTAAACGCTATGCCTTCCAAGGCTTGATTGAATTGAAATGCAATTTCATTTACTAAACTGCCCCATAGTGTTTTTGAAATATGTTAAGGGCAGCTGGGGAATGGGTGACAGATTATAATTCGCCTCAGATTTCAAGGAACAGTCCACAAACATCCCTGTTTGGATTGAGCTGACTCACTTTCAGGTGACAAACATGCATGATTTACAGCATTTATAGTGTTGACATTTTAAAATAAAGCCAAAAAAATGTTTTATAAATGAATATGTTAGCAATCCAATTTGCAGCGACTCAAATTGCAGAGTGTGGGTTTTCAAAGAAGATGCCTCTGTTCTTGTGTTGTGTTTTTCAAGCAGAAGGTAACTTTAATCAAGTTGCCAAAACATTTTGTAAACCTGTTTTTATTTGACCGCCATGCTGTCGGTTTATATGGAGGCTGTGTGGTCCAGTGGTTAAAGAAATGGGCTTGTAACCAGGAGGTCCCCGGTTCAAATCCCACCTCAGCCACTGACTCATTGTGTGACCCTGAGTAAGTCACTTAACCTCCTTGTGCTCCGTCTTTCGGGTGAGATGTAATTGTAAGTGACTCTGCAGCTGATGCAGTTCACACACCCTAGTCTCTGTAAGTCGCCTTGGGTAAAGGCGTCTGCTAAATAATATGCATAAATTAAATAGATAGAAACTTAGCAGTCAGTGCATCTGGTATGGAGAGACTGGGCAGAAAAATCATTTTGGGACACCATTATAAAACATGTGTATTATCCTTAAGGAACATTAGCATATCACTTTATTACCTAAACATGCAACACATTGATTTTAGAAATGTATAGCATTGTGAAACCATTGGACTGTAGCTGTCTTTGTGCTAACGTTTCACCTAATTACACAGCCATTGCTATTGTAATGCCACTTGTTTGCCATTAAAGGATCCATTTCAAAAAGTGTTTTTTTTTTTTTAAACAAATATAAATCAATGATATGGTAATGATGAAAAAATTCTATTGATCCACTTTCACCCTGTTTATCAAATGATTTTATCACCTTCCCAAAATGCATTGAAGCTTGGGGATGTAGCTAACTCTTATACTATAACCCATGTTCTTTTAGTGAAATTCCGCAGAATAGATTTTTTTTTTTCTAAGGTATTAACAACAATCTAGATTCTGATTACGAAACTTAAGAGGCAAGGAGTACAATGTGCCTGTGGCCATGAGAACAGTCTATTTTAATCATGACCAATGACATTCAATTTAAGAGAAATAGTAAAATAAATAAATAAATACATATTACATTCCCCTAGAAATGCAGTACTAAAAAAAATAATAATAATTTACAGTTAACATGAAAATTCATATTCAGCTGTTTTGGAGTTATTGCTCAGCTAGTTCTATGTAAAGATGATACAAGGGATGTCCCGAGGTGCTAATTTCATTATGGATTTGTTACGAATAACCAGAAGTGGTCATACATTAACCAGGAAGTGCATTTAAACAGGTAACTTAACTCATTCACACTCTCTGTGAAATAAAAATGATAATGAATGTGACTGGACTGGCTGAATATCTAGTACTGTATATATCTATGTTATTCTTTGCTCACAGTTAAATTGTCTTCCAAGGATCCCTCGTTGCTGAGAAGGGTTTCATTTACTCTGTTGTGTTTAATGCATTCTTGTTTCCAAAGTAGCTCTTGTACAAGGATACTTAACCCATTAAGTGCCATTGTCCACATTTGAGGACAGCTTAATTTTTTGGAGACTTTTTATTGTCTACTTGTTTTTAAAATGTTCTCTTTAACTATATTGTTATGATAACTTACTTTAATTTTAAGTTTAATTGTAACATATCAAATTACATAAATACAGCTTGTGTTCTGATTTTTTTCAAAGGAAAATCTATTTGGTTTAATGGGTTAATAATTCTGTAATTGAAATGGAATTGTGTATAAAAGAACCCCCAATTCCTGATTGAATCCCTATGAAGTAACCCTCTATTCATGTTACATTGCACAATTTACAGCAAAGCCTTAATCACTGTGAATTCATACAGTAGTGGTGGACAGGCACCGACGTGGGGACCGAAACTGGTTGGGAGATGTTGTTGCTTTGAAATCACTTTATGATTTTTTTTTCTACATCTAATTAATTCAATTATTTTCAAGACTGTTTTACGGATCACTGCACTCACTAGACAAATAGCAGTCTGTAACAGAGAGGTTTGTGGTTGTTACTTAGAACATATGACTAAAACATTTATGCCTGTTCTTTCTGTGTTTGACTCAACTTCAGAAGTAAGGAGCACACACTGTGGTGCTGAAGCTAGCTGAAGATGTTTTATAAAATGCACAATGTATCTTAAGTTTATCACTGTGAACAATTCTAAATTATCAAAATGTAAGAAGAGCAGTACTGATAGTTAAAGCTCAGGTATGTTCTGCATGTATTTTTTTCATAGTCATAACTTACAATACTTTGCATAGCTTTTCTAATCGCTTACCCACATTTTTGTGATAATACCTCGCAGCTGGCTGTTAATTATTAGATTCAAAGCCATCATGTTAACTGTAACTGATCTCTTAGGCTAAAGTCATTCTTTTAACAGTGCAACAAGTGCTGTATGAGATTAGTGTTTGCTGAGATGATTATTTAGATTAACAGTATACAAATCATTGCTTTTACGCTAGGTCCTTATTCGTAGTTAGCCGGAGGACCATATTTTACTGGAGTTCTAATACAGGCAGCCGCCCAGCTACACCCACCCCAGATCCTTCAACCCCTCTGTCCAGCTCTCCGGTCAATATACCGGAGCCACTGCCTTTCACTTTTTACTCCCAGCCCTGGTATTCTCAACATTCCTAGACCATCTCTTAACTACCCCCAGATCTAAAGGGCACTCGCTGATTGTTTTACCAATTTTATCCAACTGGAACATTAGTGCGCTCTTCATCTAATACAAACTTATATTAGCAGATCTTTCTAGTGGCTTAACGTTAGTGCTGATTATTACTATATACACTTATCTGGAACAATCATTGTCTCATAACAGAATTTTTTTTTTTAATAGGGTATTATACTTATGCATATCAGCCTTCTCTTTTCAAATGCAGCAAACTTTTTTCTTCACCCCACTTACCCTAATAACAGATGGGTAACATACAGCTTTGATATTAAGTACAATGAACTAATTCAATTAGAACCACCAATGGGACCAAGCACAGTGGTCTCAATATGAACCTTATTCCAAATACTGCTCAAAGGCTTAATGTTATCTGTATTCAAGCTGGTCTAATGGTAGGAGTTTATTTCTAAAGTGTTTGTGTGGTTAAATACAATCAGGTAGGAGAACCCTTACCTGCACCATTGATGTTTTCCTCACAGGAGTACCAGATGCCTGTGTGGAAATGCCTGAACAGAAACCTGTCATCTCCTGTCTCCCAGCTGTAGTGCACTTTGTTCTGGTTGGTATCATTCCCATTGTAGTTAATGCAGTTGTGCTTCCTGTCCTTGCTGCAGTTTGGCTTGGGGACCCTCTGTGTCCCCTCGCACCAGTAAGTGGTGATGAAAGCAGTGGTGGAAAAAAAGAGAGCTACCAGATTCAAACTGACAGCCAAGAGCGCTCTACATTTCCGAGTGGTCTTCATTGTCCCTGAAACTCTTGACCATGGATAAACAAAACTCAAGAAATAAAAACTTGAAATAAATATCCCCTCCCTGCCCCCCAAAAACAGTAAAAAAAAATTTTAAATGAGAACACAAAAGCTAAACATGACTTTCTACTTGTAAGCTACTACATGTCAATCCAGTACTGAAGAAACACAGTCCTTTTTCATCACACCTCATTTCATGCCCTTCCACACACAAAACCCCTAACTTGAGCACTGGTAAGCTGAGCACAGAATCACAGAGTGCCAGTGTGCTTTGCTTCCTCCTTGTTAAGTTGCCTGGAGTAGAAGTCAAGTCGTGATGCCTGCCGCTGCCTGCTCTCTCTCTCTCTCTCTCTCTCTCTCTCTCTCTCTCTCTCTCTCTCTCTCTCTCTCTCTCTCTCGCTGCAACAGTATTGACAGCAACAAACATGCTCTGTCTTAAATAGCTGTGTTAGTAAATGAGCATCAGCTTGCATTAGACAGACGGTACAGCGGGGGGCAGTGAGCCTCCTTGGAGAGACACCTCGGGTAGCTGCTTCACAATGTCGTGTTGGAAGATTTTCCAGTCTCTTGCCCTTGTATGTTTTCAATGCCTGTTGGCACTGTGGGTATTATTTTTATTTCTATTATTATTACAAATATTATTATATTTTTGTAAGTAAAGGAAAACTTGGAGTTTTATTACGTGTAATCCTCTTGTTGACTATGAAATATTTTTAAAACTATCAAGTGCATCAATTGGAGCAACTACCTTCTTCCCACTGATTTAAAGCAATATAACATTTTAACAATAAGATTTGTGATTTATTTTTTGTTAAACTGTCAATTAACGTTTACTTCAAACCACTTAAAATGTAAATTACCCAAATGCAAGCAAGCTGCTGTACTTCTACATTAAACTTTTGTAAAACAATCTTTGTGCCTGGTTTCTGGTAATATTGTACAGGATTTTATCACAGTACTGGAGCGACGGCCAGGGAACAGGAGGATACAGCAGCGGGCAGAGGCTTCACCTGGGGACCGGCACAGCGATGTTCGATCACCCAGGGGGAGCGAAACAGTGAACAGGGGGAGCATTAGCGACGTCTGGCAGCAGCCCAGTGACGTCTTGGTGTTCGGGGTGAGCGGAGTCGGGAACCAGGGGAAGAACTGTGGTCGATGGTGCAGCCTCCTGGGCTTCAGGTCTAGCACAGGGAGGTCCAGAGAGACTGGCAGGGTGTCCAGGAGCAAGGGGCAAGTGACCGTACACAGCAGCACCGGACTGGATCGCAGGGGTGGTGGTCGGGGCTATGTTGGAGGTGGGCTCCTCACCTCCTCCCCCTTCTCTGTAGCCGGTGGTGGTACCTCTCGCTCCATCGGCTGCACCTCTCACTCCGTCAGCTGTACCTCTCGCTCTGTCGGCTGTACCTCTCGCTCTGTCGGCTGTACCTCTCGCTCTGTCGGCTGCACCTCTCGCTCTGTCAGCTGTACCTCTCGCTCAGTTGGCTGCACCTCTTGCTTCGGTGCTGGCCACACCATTCTCGCCAGCACCCGCTGCAGCTCCGAAGGATCCGGTTCTGGCAGACCCCACTCTTGCCTCCATCTCATCGGCTGTACCTCTCACTCTGTCGGCTGCACCTCTCGCTCCATCAGCTGTACCTCTCGTTCTGTCAGCTGCACCTCTTGCTCCATCAGCTGTCCCTCTCGCTCTGTCAGCTGCACCTCTCGCTCCGTCGGCTGTACCTCTCGCTCCGTCGGCTGTCCCTCTCGCTCTGTTGGCTGTCCCTCTCGCTCTGTCGGCTGCACCTCTTGCTCCATCAGCTGTCCCTCTCGCTCTGTCAGCTGCACCTCTCGCTCTGTCGACTGCACCTCTCGCTCCGTCAGCTGTACCTCTCGCTCCGTCAGCTGTCCCTCTCGCTCCATCAGCTGCACCTCTCGCTCCGTCAGCTGCACCTCTCGCTCTGTCAGCTGCACCTCTCACTCCGTCAGCTGTCCCTCTCGCTCTGTCAGCTGCACCTCTCGCTCTGTCAGCTGCACCTCTCGTTCTGTCAGCTCTACGTGCTCTCTTCCATCTAGAAGTGCTTTCTTCCATCTAAGGGTACTCTCTCCCATCCAAGAGGTGCTCTCTTATCCATCCAAGACGTGATCACTTCAAGGAGCATGCTCTCCCTTCATCAAAGGTACTCACTACCGACATCCTATGAAGTAGAAGTCACGTCACAGCCTGAGTGAAGTACCCGTTGCTATGGAAACCGTCTGATAAGATCTTCCAAGCAATGTGCCTGCCTGCTGGTTGAGACCATTAAAGCTGTGCCTCTCCAAAAGAAATGTAAACTAAATCAAAAGCTTTGTTCTAGAAACTGCCGTTTCTCCACTCAAGTAATTGAGTGCACCTTCCGAGATCCATAAGAATTTGGTACTAGTGGTCTTGTAACTAGTGGTCTTGTAAACGACTGCATCAGCTAAAGTATCCTGTTCCTGCTGACAAGATTGCAGTTCTGTTTGAACTTCTCGTTGCTGACATCACCACAAGACATCCAGGTGCAACCCTGCTGCCTGGGAACCTTGTCACGTAACTATTAAATATAACTCTACTTTTCATATTACTTCAGTTGGCGCATAGATTAAGCATATGATTCCTTATCTAGATAATGTTTTTTGAAATGTATATTAATCCAGGTTATTACATATTCTGAATTCAAAGGTTATATGAAAGCATTTCTGACTGTTATGTAAACGTATGGTACAAATTCAGGTGTGATACGCAATACTGAATGTTAAATCTCCTTTCTTCTCACATTAAGCTAGTTTGACCACTAGTATTTAGAAATTCTCTATTTTGTGTTGTTAGTCTGTGCTATGAATAAATTAATGTAGCTATACTTATAAAATAGTGTCTGTGTTTGTTTTTGATCTGTTACTATGCACTGTACTAATTAATAATCCAGTCTAATTTTGTATTGATGTTAAATTTTCACCAGGATTGATGGATCTGAACTCAACTCATTTACTTTATAGAGTCCATTTTGCGTATTCCTATTGCGATGCATGGAGGCATGTCACAAGGCTGGCTGAGTGGTGACACGTCAGACCCGGAAGAAACACAGACAGACAGTAGTGGTGAGTGAAACTGAGATGCATTGGTAGCGTTCAGAAGGTTTATTGCAAAATAAAAATGTTTTAAACACAAAACAGGACACGGCACATTCGCCAAAACAAAAGAGACAAACAAAACGGACTCTACAGACAAAACACGGTGAGAAGATATTTTGACTAACGATTATTATTGCAACTATTACCTCCGTCTCCAATCCCGTTCTCCACTCACCGAACACACAACCCCGAGTGAGTAAAACGTGCATCTATATATACTGTTGTGCCGGGATTCAATTACTAATTAATTATTCACTTGAATCCCAGCACGTGAATTAATTATGTGCAACCTCGTGCTCGCATATTATATGCTTTAACTGCACGTGAAGTGATGTGCCATCCTCATGCCTAAATACAATTATACATTTTAAATACTCGTGCTGCACACACCCATTTATATCCCGTGTACCAACTACAATACACCAACATTAACACACGCAACATACAACACAGAAATGCACACAGGGGTGGAGCACATTGCCACAAGGCAATAATTGGAATACAAATTAAAATAAAATTAGTAGTTGGGATTAACTCCCTAGAGTAACCTTTTTGAATACTGGAAACATCAAAATGATAATAATAATAATAATAATAATAATAATAATAATAATAATAATAATAATAATAATAATAATAAACATCTGTTTGAATACAGTTATGTTAAATGTGCTTCATGCTGCAGGATTCTTTGAATCATCTATTAGCCATATTCCGCTGTTGTTGTTGTTAATGTAATGTTGTTCTTGTATTGATTCAGGGCGATGCAAGGGTTCCAATAATGGAGGTTGTATTTATTTTCTCAATCGGAACACAGCGTAGTTTACACAAAACAAAAGTTTTGAGAACTTCTCGTTCTCTCACTTTTCCTGTGTATCCCTTTTTGTCACATCCGGTTTGTTCTAACTTAATTGTTCACTGGTCTCTCTATGGCAAACACAATAGTCCAAAACAAAACTTAAAGGTGCAGTCCTCCAAATCCGAACTGATGTAAAATAAACGTCATTAACATGGCATCCAAGCAAAGCATTGCGTGGAATTTCTTTATCAAGCAGGAGAAAAACGGAATTTGCAAACTCTGCCAAGGAAATATTTCATTTAAAGTAGGATGCACTGGCACACTTTAATGTGCTCCACAAAACAAAATAGGTACACGTTTCATGAGTGTGAGTCATGTTTTTCTCATGCTGATTTAATTTTGTACTTTGCACCTTACACATTTTGGAGTGCGTATGCTTTTTCTTAGTAAATCTACTTCATTAAAATAAAAAACATGTTTATGGTTTTCAGTCTGTTTTCTGGGGTACACCGCTCACAATACTTTATTTGTTTATTTAGTTTTAAATAAAGGCTACTTATTTGCTCTGTAGGGTAAGAAACTATATCTGTTCAATAACTCTTATTAATTATTATTATTAATGGATTATTAAGAGTTACCACTGACATAAACCCAACACGGTGTTGTTATGTTGTTTTCTTTTTTATTTAGTTCCTGAGAAGAACAGTCTCCTCATTTATTATTATTGAGGTGTACTTGCCGCTAATGCAAATCTTGTTTTAACGTTGTCTTTATTACGACGGCCAGAGACCTGCATTGTCATATTTTCTACATTTTCTTTAAATTCTCAAATTAATAAATCGATACCCAGGTAGTGAAAAGAGACCCGACCTCTTCTATATATATATATATATATATATATATATATATATATATATATATATATATATATACGGCTTCTCAGACATGTCGGGTTCAGTGGCCAAGAGTTGCGTCACACAGTGAAGAACTTATCTGAAGCAGCAGAAAGGAGCAGCAAGTGGCTGTGGTTGACATGGAAAGATTCTGGCTGGGGATCTCAAGCACAAGAGAAAGAAAGCAACGCTGATGTACAGGTAAGTAAGCTGGGCTGAGTTGAGTGGGGGACGGAGGGAGGTGATGCTGGGATGCCAGAATCACTGTCGAGCCCTCTTGAGGTGTCGTGGGCTAGTCGACGAAACACCGAGGACGGAAGGTGCCCACTTGAAGACCCCAGAGATGTACCCTACTTAGCTCAATCCAGACGGTTGTCATGTAGTTGATCCCCAGAGCCAGCATCACAGCCGTTGTGTGTGCTGATGCGCTAGGGAGGCAAAATAAGCTGATCCCTGGAGTCAGCATTACACTTCAGCCATCAACACCAGGCAGATGGATATCTACATCATCAGATGGAAATAAACGCAAATGGATGGAGATGCACATGGATTACATTACTTTACTGTAAAGCTACGTCTTAGTTGGTGCTTATCTTGGTGAGAGCCGAGTTAAAATCAGCATGAAATTTTAACATCCACTCTCATGTAATGGAAATCATTATATATATATTTATAAAATGGGTATTTTAAATACTCTATCCCAGTGGTTCCCAAGCAGTGGTCCACGGACCACTTGTGGTCTGTGAGTAAACTCCAGGTGGTCCGCAAACAACTCTCAAAAGTTAGGCAGTTCTAAGCAACACAACAAACAGCTTGTGATCATGTAAACACGATCACACTGAAGTGTCATTCTGGGCCGGTGATAAGGTAAACACGATAAAAAACGCACTGCGTTTCTGTGACTTGCTGGGCCACCATGATTTGCAGTACAGTTTGTTAATGCATATCATTGAATAGGGGAGGAATACATAATTTCACTGCCTGCTTGTTTGTTTCTTGTGTGATGTCACTGAAACAGGCATTTAATGTTTAAAGGGTGGAGACATTTTCAGCACTACAGAGAAACAAAACATGACACAAGAACTTTACAGCTAAGAAAAAAACCTGAAAACACTGTAAATCTGATGCACTTGACTATAGTTATATTAGAACATTATTCTGGCTCATGTGTTTTGATATATATGTTTTTACAACATATTCAAGAAACAAGTGGATATAAGCAGATACAATTTCATGAACTAAATTTGTCAGGTACATTTTTTTTCTCCTTATTACTGATAATAATGGAATGAATGAAATATTATTTTATTTATAAATATTTGAGAAAATAATCGAGAGTAGTGTCCATTATTGCTTATACCCTGAGAATAAAGTGTATTATGTCATTCAAATCACTCATGTGAAAGCAAATATGTTATAATTTGCACAAACATCAATCCAATAAAACTTTCAGGACGTATTATAAGATCCCTCGGCCCATAGAATACCACGTTTTTATACATATATATCTAAGCAGAATACATGATAATAAATAAATACTTAGCATTTAAAATAAAATAAAAAATAATAAAAATAAAAAAAACTAAATATGTTAAAAAAAAAATCAAAAAGTTGATATACTGTTTCTGAAGTACTTTATAATGTTCCCCAGAGTGTTCTGAAAAAAAGACACCAATTACAAGATGCTACTGTAAAAAATAGTTTAGTGAATTTTTATAGGAAGTCAACTACTGCCAAGCTGTTGCATGTCTTGTGAGGAAGGGTCTGCGTGACTTATAGGCAGACTCATTTGTGCTTTGTCATGATGAAAATAGGCATTAATATTTTACTTTAAAATGTAATGAACAAACCAAGAATTATAAGAAATACAACTAATCAAATACAGAAAAACTGTGCTTTCAATGACAATGTTCAATTCAACATCTATAAATCGCTTTTTTTTTTTTTAATTAACGCATTTTTGGTTTTATTCTTTTGTAAAGTTATTGTAAATGGAACTATTTTTTCTTGCCTCAGCTTTAGGCGGAAGGATATTTAATAAAAATAACTTTTTTGTTAATTAAAAAAGTTTTTTCTTCTTTTTTTCATTGTAGTTGGTTAAGCCAGTTTATAAGCGCAATAAGGCACTTCAGGGTGTGTGATATACAAAAAAGGGTATGATATTGATCAGCAGTACTGAGTGGACTTTCGCCTTGTGACTCGCAACACACCAAGGGTGTGGTGATATTAGGGGTTAAAGTCCACTGAATACTCCTGATCAATTTCATACCCTTTTTTGTTTGAGCCTTTCACTTTGTGTTGATTAGCTCACATTGTAGACATTTAATGCTTTCTTACTGTGCATCAATTCAACCAAGGGGTCTTGACAAAATTAGCAAACTGATGAAAATCACTTATTCAGCCTGAGAGCCCAAGAATTGGTCGAGGAGTGGAAACAATGGATTTCAATACTCTAATTACCAGTATGAGGATAAGGAGTTGTGACTGTATTTCTGATGCTGGTGCTCTTAACATACTTGTTGCTAAAGCTTTGTCAGATTTCACTCTTTTTTTTTAATATGTGATAATTAGGACTCCTATCTCCTTCGACCATAGATTTCTACCTATTATGTGGATAATTTCAGTGATACAATTTTCAGTAAATTGTGCTGTACCTCCACTAGTAATACACCAATGAGTTTATTGGAAAAACATAATCAGTGTGGAATGCAATTTCATACTTGCTGTTAAAGCTCTGCACGAGTCTCAAAATTATTAAATACCTTATTTCTCCAATGGCATTTGGCTGTATGATTTTAAAAAGATTCATGGTCTAGCAGAACACTTTACCTGAACAAATCTGGCATTAGTAATGGTCTCAGTAAACAGGCTGAACATGAGAATAGTGACATACACTTTATGATGTTCACAAGCTAGGCCTTGAGTCAGAGCTCTGATTTCTGTGTTTTTATTTTGGAGTTAAGCAGATTTAATTTGCAAAATAACACATTAATTATCAAGTAAATGTTGCATCCATATTGGTGCTGAAGTCATCAATTACAAACAGCAGATGCAAAACATAAACTGCCAAGAAAAATAAAAAAAGCTGGGGGCAGGGAAGTTCTATGGGTAGAGTTCAAATTCCTCTTGCCAAATCGTTGATAGCCACTAAAACATAAGAATGAAACCTCAGATCAGGCAGTACTGTGTGTACACCAACACTCACAAAATTCGGTAGGGTTCTGTGTTTGGAATTCAACTTCTGGCACATTACATTTATTTTTTTAATACTGTAGGATCCATTTTCAATGTTTGTTCTAAATGCCTTGAGGTATGATTCTGAGTCTACTCAAGCTACATTGTCAAAGTCGTTAAACTTACACTCTGTGATTGCCAATCAGTTAATCCTAGGGCTTGCAGAGGAGACACCGCACAATCACAGTCTTGGATTCCAGTAAAGAATGTGAAATTAGTTATAAAGGGAATGAACTGAATGACTTTTCAATGATTTTAGACTTTTTCAGACATTAAAACATGAAGTGATTCCATAACATCTTTGTTCAGGGCTGGGTATTCATGTTATACCAGGTTGCCCAGGCAACATGTCTTCCATTTAAGATGCACTTGTCACTTTGAAAATTACACTGGAAATAAAATGTACATTTCTGGTGCTAGATCAGAGGTATTGATGAAGATTAATACCATAGCAACAGATTTACAATCGTTTATAGCAACTTGTAAAGCTTCATGGAGTCTGTGTCAATATTAACTGAAAGCAAAAAGTAATGTCCAGGCAACTGATTTCACAGTGCTCTACTGTATTTACACGCGTGTTGTGTGTTTATAGGTGCAATATGTGAGAAAATATCTTAAGTGTCTTATTCAAATAAGATAGTAGTTGCATTTGTATCTTAAATACCTGGGGATTAAAGCATATTCCTTGCAATTATATTCTGATGTTACAAAGCTTAATACATGACTTCATTTAAATCATATATAGATTGTTCAGTCATTTTCTTGCTTTTTTACTGGATGGAGCGAAGTACAAAGGGGAAAAGAAGCTGACTTTTTGATCAACATATTTATTTCTGATGAATTGGTTAACTTCAGGGGCATAGCTATCATAAGTGCAGGTGGTGCAGCTGCTCCAGGGCCCACGAGCCTTTGGAGCCCAGTCGCACTTCAAAAGGGACAAATATGTGAACAAAATACTCCGAAAATAAAATAAAACTGTAGGTCTAACATATAATGACAAACGAGTTAAAGGACTAGCCGGCACCTTTCCACTAGCCAGCACACACCGCCAAGTACCCTACCGCTAGTAGCTTTGGTTTTAACCCTATATTGCCGTATTAAAATGACCACATATGGGCGTGGATATCACAATCCACAATCCAGCATTAAGTAGCTGTTTCCAATGATATAATGTTTTTTGATGTGAAATGATTTTTTTTTTTTTTTTTTTTTTACATAAGTAACTCTTTCAAAGTTGGCTGTAACAAATGCTGAATTTTATAAGGATTTCAAATCAAAAATCATATTTCCAATATCTACTGCCGACCGTTGCAGAGACACAGGACTTTGTCCAAACACAAAACTAACAGATTTTCAGCACTGAAGTGTCAGCAATTATGCGGAGTTAGTCAAGACAAAGCGAAGTATCACAAAGTACATTGACAAATCTTATAAGAAATGTTTTAACCTTTATATGAATGAATAAATACTATGAAAAAATAGTCTGTGTTGTTTTTATATTTATTTATATATATATATATATATATATATATATATATATATATATATATATATATATATATATATAGACTAAACAGCGCTTTGAAAGTCTGAATCAAGTACTGTCTACATTCAAAGCTCTTCAGCCATCAATACTGATGTCGGCAACTGACGATGAGTTGTTCGCAGCTGGAGAAATTCTAGTCAAGCAATACAACACGGACTTGTCATCCTCTCTACCTGGCCAACTTCTTTCATTTCGATTATGTATCAAACCCAAACTCGCCAAGAAATCAACAATACTGGAAATAGCTTCACTTTTAATGGTTGAAAAGTACTTTCTCTCTTCGAGTTTTCCCAATGTCTGCACTGAATGCGTGCTGTTTCTTACCATACCGGTTACAGTGGCATCTTGTGAGCGCTTCTTCTGAAAACTGAAGCTCATTAAGAACTATCTAAGAAGCACTATGTCCCAAGAAAGAGTGGTCTGGCCGTGTTATCAATCGAGAATGAACGTGCAAAGAAGCTGAATGTGTCAAATCATTGATGTTTTCGCCAAGCTGAAAGTGAGGAAGAAACCACTGAAATAGGTGAGTGTGTACATTTCTTTAAAAATTCTGCACCAGGAGAAGAGGTTTTTTTTTATTTATTTATTTTTGTACCTCTGTTAGTAACATAGATATGCCACTCTTTGGGGAAATAATGGGAAAAGAAACAACACACATGGAATGCGTAGGAAAAAGTGTCATTATGGCTATATTAAAAAAATGTGTTGATGTGAGATTGCTCATTCACAGCAAGCAAATGGTATAGCCAACTCCAACCCCAATACGTTAGGCTCCTTATAACTTGCTAGGAACATTGAACATCTGAAAGCTATCCTGCTGCGTGGCGGAGTGGAGTGTACAGAGGAGAGTATGGAGAGAGGAGAGAGGAGAGAGCAAGGAGACAATACAATTGCTAAAACGTGCTGGATTAGCCAGCACGACACTTACTTGTTTGTCTGTTTATTTGTTTGGCCCTCATGCCCTTTGGTTTCTGTTTTCTGTTTTGTTTAAATCTTTTGTTTGTTTATTTATTAAATACGCTGAATGCAGTTGCATTGAGCTTCACCCGCCCATCCATTGTTTTGGTTTCAGTTACTTCCTGGTCCATGATGTCACCACACCTCACCACTGCGAGCCATCCTGTCACATGCTGCCAGGACTGCACTTAAATGCATGCTTCAGACAAAATTGCTATTTGTGCCCTTTTCAAGTATACTTGCTGTATAATGTCAGTAGAAAAAAAGAAAGGATACCAATGTGCCAAAATGATACCAAATGATACAGGTTACAAGAAATAACTGCAGGGTTTCTTTAACTGACAAGGGTTTGCGGAGAAAGGCTTATCTCTGCTGCTCATCATTGTAATTGAATTCACTTAAAAGATAACACTGTAATAATATAGTTGTATCCTGAAACTACCCTTATAAGTCTACCATTTAAAAGCGTAGAAACGTGTAATAAAGTATAGTGAAAGCATGACAAAGCATACAACAACAAATAGCTTATAAAGACTAACTTAACTTATAAAGAGCTTTTTGTGTGAGACACACTTTGGAGCGTTGTACATATCAAATACAAATCTACGCTAGTAAAATGTAATACTTAAAATTTCTTTCACACACAAAGGCATTCGCTGAAACACTTGTCTGCTTGATGAAGTTTGAACTCAATATGTTACAGTTTTCAGAAGTATTCCCTTCCTCAACAGGTTGTTTGGGAATAAACAGTCTTTGAAACTTTATGGGAACTGTTTCTCAGAGTGCAATGTAATATTAGCTAGATACAGATATTGAAAAATAAATCAGTATCTAGGCACTTAAATGAACTGTCTGGATATATGGCTGGTAAATGCTGCTTGCTATTGATCCCATCCCACCGCTGTCAAACTAGATTTAAATGACTAGATTCATAAAGCAGACAACAAAGAGAATTAATTACAGAATTGTTTATCCTCTGCATAATCAATATGCCGCTCAGTGCATTACTTGTTTCAATGTCAAGTCAGTACTACGGTCAGGTTAAAGAGTCTCATTCTAATAGTGAATATGTTGCCAAGGGCAGAGCTTTAAGATTAGCTCAGTAGCTTTAGTGGCTTAGCTTTTTGCGAGGAAGATAGATGGATTCAGCAAGCTTGCTCCAATATACTGCAAGCGTATCCAACTTTCATGTTATTGATTCAAACAAGACTTACCGTAAAACTTGAAATAAATGCCCCAGTGTTTATTCACAATATTTGCCAGTAACCCCGGCGACTATTGGAGACCAGCGACTATTTGAGACTCGTGTTTATTATGTAAGATCAATAACATCTGCAAATACTTCAGATGCAATCATGAAAAAGCTGCCTGCACACAACCTTATAGAAACGACATGATAAATTACAACACTCCAGCAACGTCATTAAAGGTTGTGTACAAAAACAGTAAAATCCACTAAAGACAGCCCTATAAGTATCGGCACACAAGCATGTATTAAGGTAGGCTTGCAGCACAATAAAAAAACAAACATGTTTTTAAAATTAACAAAAGCAATAAGTATTATCTTTATTAACACATATTATATTTCAAATTAACAGTACGAAGGTCACTCTTGAAATCAGGACTTAAAGGATATGTTGCAGTAAGAATACCTCTGTTAAGAAAGGGGAACAAGACTAAAAGGCTAAAATATGCACAAGAACACAGAAATTGAACTATGGAACAATATTCAAAGGTGCTTTGGACTGTTGATGCATGGACAACGACACCTGTGCCTTCTGCTAGTTCTGTTGTCAATTCAGTGCTTGTCTTCCTTCTATTCCTTAAGGATATTATCTTCAAGTATTGCTCATCCTTGTTAGCTTTTTGGGTCTTCCAGGCCTGGTTTGTCAATGCTTTGGATGCCACACCTTGAAAATCAAGTGATGTGAGCTATTTCACTCAATGTTTTTCCTTCTTTATGCAAGTCAAGGTTGTTATAATAGTAGAAAACACTAGCGGAGGCTTTGAGTAAATTGTTGATGCTCATAATGCATCAGAGTAGTAAAATGCACAGCAGTATATATATTAATCTTCAAAAGTTAAATAAGTAAATGAACAAAACAATGCAACCCTGTACATTGTGTGGCTTTCAGAGGCAACTCCCAACCTCAGAAGCTTGGAAACTGGTAAAGGTCTCCACACACCAGATGCGATGTGATTTTTTAATTGGCGATGAGACACTTTCGCAGCAACATGATCATACACACCAGAAGCGACACAGAGGCGATGCATCAGGTTTGAAAACTGCCAGATCTATACAACTGTTAAAAATTGCTATTGACAAAACTATGATCAAGACTGGTACATATTCATCAACATGACAGTATTTCAACACATATGGCAATAAATCATACATACCAGGCTTATCCAGTTCCTTCAAAATTGACTCCCATATATTGTCTTTCAAATCTGTATGCTTATAATTGTGATAACCTTTGTCATAAAGCTGGGTATTTTTTCAACGTATTATTGTTTCCTCCATCATTTTGGATACTGCTTCACCCTGCTGGACCACCTGCATTGAAGCTGTTCTCTGATTGCTCCATGCCCTAGTTGGCGCGCGTCAAATCGCAAAAAATAGGATTCGCCGCCTGTTGCGTCGCTTGTGGTGTGAATGATACTTATCAAAAGTATAGGTTCTATTTATTTTGTTGCATCGCTGCAGTTTCGCTTGTCGCATCGCATCTGGTGTGTAGCAGCCTTAAGAGTTCTCTGATCTCTCCAATAAGATCAACTCCAGAGCTCTCGCCTTTTTATTTGCCTTCAAAGTCTGACCTTTTATTGATGCCTCTGCTGGTGGAAGCAGGGAGAGTTGCCAACTGGAAAGTGCTTGACCTGGTTGGCTGTTAATGTGGTTGTAAGAAAGATTCAGCCCATTGTTTTTTTGTGCTTTACTAAGTAAAACTTTTCTGCAGGGGCCTGTGAGACTCAATGGAGACTGTACTGCTGCACATTCCCATTTTTTAAAGAAAAATAACTGCAAAAAAAAAAACCTGCTTTCAGCCCTACTCCCACCTCTCCTCAGTTATGAAAGCACTGAAAACTGTGAAAAACCAAAATGTTGTTGCCTCCTGTGAACTAAATGGAAGTTGCAGAAAGGGATAGTTAAAATACTGCCAAGTAGTTCCAGTTAGTTTTATACCGTACCATTACAATTATTGCATCCATCGATAAAGACCTCCAGACAAAACGCTTATCGAATCCTAGTTTCTTCTTAGTACTTCTACTCTTGAAAAATTGCCTTTACTTGCTTCAAAATAGGGCTCTAATTTTAATAGTAATACAGTATATATAAATGCTTATACATTTATATATACTGTATTACTTCGAATTAACGCCTCCCTCGAATTAACGCCTCACTCAGATATCGGCTTTTTAATAGACGCAACCCTTGAATAAATGCCGCTCTCAATAAAGAAACGTAAAGGTATTTTTTTCTACCCCTGCTCAAAAAATAAAGAAACGTGCAACTCTGCCTATGTACATGACACCTCCGAAGAGACTGCAACCTCAATCCAGCATGTAATACAAACTAATGTATACCCACCTTACTAAGCAAATGTTATTTTATAGTACAGTCCCAACAAACAACCCAATATGAACTACTTACAGCACGCAGTTCTTCACGTCACTTTTTTTCCAGCAGAGTTCAGTGCCAACACAGCAGGGGATAAAACAAGGGCTGTCTGTTTACCTCATCGTCAGCTTGGATGGTGAAAACTTAAACTCGGAGGAACTTAAGCTTTGCCGGTCACTCTAAGCGCTATCAGAAAGCTGGCTGAAGATATCTTCTTGGGTTTAGTTGTTTTGTTTTTTATTCAATTGGAATTTTACTCAGTCCTGTACAATTATATATATATAAAAAAAACTTGCTTACTATCTATGAGAAGATTTAGTTTTGGTTTCTCTTACAGAGAAATTACAAACAAGCAGGTAGGATATATATAATCAGGTGAATTTCAACATTTTTATATATATATATATATATATAAATGTTGAAATTCATTGTTTGTTGTTTTGTTTTCCTTTTGCTATTTAGCCCTAAAAACTTCAGGCTGACAAAGCACTTCCTACTTTTCTATTACACAGGTATTTCCAGTACATCTTGCCTTTGGTAGGACTGATTAACCTTGACCCTGCAGTATCCGCTCCTTCATTAACAGAAAACCGATCGCTCCCCAGTGAGCTCTAAATGGGGGCAAGGTCGCAGAATTTTGATTTAAACCGTTAATGTTGGTTCTGCCCTTGAGGCATCCATCAACTTGAGGCATGCAGGCCTTGATCCCTTCCTTCGAGGTGACTACCCTAAGACGCAAACTTATTCCCAACTCCCAAAGCCCTGGGACTGAAAATAAGCCAGGCTATTATTATTTATAAGACAAGGCAAACTGCTCTGGTCTTCAAGTCACAGCGATAGGTGTGTAATGTAACTGTTCTGGTTGTCAGTTTGATTAAATTCATGTCATTCTCTCTTCTCAAACACAACACAGTGCCACAGCTGTAAAATGTGCAGTTAAACCTTCTTATTCCGTGTCATGTTTTCGTGTCCCTGTGACAATTACAGCTGTCCATCATGTTGTTGCTACTAACAACCAAACGAGCAAGATGGGCTGAATGGCCTCCTCTCGTTTGTAAGCGTTCTTATGTTCTTATGTTCTTATGTTCTTATTTTCTTCCCTGGATTACAACATTGATATGGATTTGCTTTTGCTGGTGTACCTGCTTGCTAAATATTTACTTCAATCTGCTCTCTCTATCTCTCCTACTCTCAACAATAGCTACTTTATATGGATGCAAACTGTATATTAGTTACTGCTAACCAACACATTTCTGGATGCCCAGGGAGATATCTATTTGTGTAAAAGGCTTACTTGGGACTCTTCTTTTCATGGTGTAATGATTCCAAGTGCACATATACTAACTGAGCCTGGTCCTTTTATATCCGCTGTAGTTCTGGAGCCCTGACTGCCCAGATTTGGGCTCCTTTCCAGACATGACTAAACCTTTTTTTTAAATAATCTTACTTAATATTCCAATAACTTGAATTTTTCAAACCCTAATGCTTATGAGAAATTGACTTTTTATTCTAATAGAGATGTCCATTTCTCTCTTCACCCCATTAGGGGTGTCACTTTAAATAATCATCAGTAGAGCTCTATGGATTAATTAAAAGCTGACACGAATTCTATGGGGTTTTCTGAGGGTTTTTATTGAGTCTTGAGCAGGACTGCCAAACATAGTATATTGGGGCTGACTGACCAGCTTCTTAGTTCATTTTATATTTAATTGATTTTAACTCATTAGGAAAAGACTTAATTGTTTTGGAGTTCTGACGATTTCTCATTTTTGGAAATTGACATGCAAGGTTGATTAGTCATATAGTGGAATTTCATTATTAGGCTGTAGCACAGGTGAACAACAAGTGTGCTTTTTTATTGAATCATATAATACAATAGATAGATAGATAGATAGATAGATAGATAGATATACATACACTGTAGTTAGATAATATCACCTCTAGGTTTAGCGAATGTTAATCACAATATTTTCATTGGCATTTTAAACAGTATCAGAAAAACTTCCTTGTTCTTAATCTCTTATCCTTCTTTGCAGCTAAATGCTCTGCTAGACGACTTGAAATGTCAGAACACAATAATGTAATCTTGCATACACACTCTCTATCACAGTCATCAGGCAGGACTAAGTGTATCCTGCAAAATGAAGTCAACTGACAAGAAAATGCCAGAATCTGAAAAAGGCAAGCAGAAAGGAGGGTTTGATTTGATCCCCATCTTTAGTCAGAAAACAGGTCTTAAATGCCACTGATAAGTATACAGTTGGATAAATCTGAATTCTGTTTGAATTTAATCCAATCTTTTGTAACTTGCTTTAATTTAAATAAACCAAAATGTAGGTTAAGCAATTTTTGTCCTACGGTATTGAACTGTGATTTTATTCCCCAGACTGTATTTCGACCATAGTATGTATGTGAGCCTATTAAAATGAAATCTTACATCAGGAAACTTTGGCATATTTGCAAAGTCGAAGGAAAAACTTACAATAAACTACCTGAAACATAAATTTAATTGACTTGGAAGTTTCTTGTAAGTTTTACTTTCTTTAACATACATTTTTATCCTAATTCTAGGACCATTTATATATTCAAAATTGCCTTGTTAACCTTATTTGCACTCAATTTAACTTCCAATGCATTTTACCTTTAGTTTTTGTGTTAAAATTCTCAAGCATTTAAAAAAGAATGTCGCACTGAGCATTCTTGCAATAAGAAAAACTATGTTAAATATATAATCTATGTGATCTATGCACACCACTGATGCAACTAAAATCAATAATAATAATAATAATAATAATAATAATATTAATAATAATAATAATAATAATAATAATAATAATAATAATAATAATAATAATAATAATAATAATAATATTTCTGTTTCAGTAAAAGTAGAACTAGAATTACACAATGCAATGCAATAGAACTAGAATTAGGATATCCGAACATACTCCCTGGAAATGATGACAGCGGATCTATTAATAGTATGTATTTTTTATTAAGGAAGATAAGGTTGCTGCAATATCCGGTGACGTCAAACTCCTCTACTTTTGTCAGGCATTAGATCTGCAAGCCATAATTAAAAAATAAAAATAAAAAAAAGATCAGTTGGGTGAACCACAGTACAGACTGCCCAAAAAAACATTGTAAGACAAATATCCAATTTGCATGCCCACGACCCAAATCCTTTTCCAATTCCTCAACCCAATGAGGCTAGATATTTTTGTCTTTAATAAAGATCAATTATCATCTGTTGCTTCATTACATAATGACAGATCCCCAGGAAAATAATGAATAGTGAAGAATTACTGTGAGCATTGTCCACCACACACTCTCTTAGCAATGTAATGTTAGTATTAAAAAAATAACTTTCAGGTAGGCAAAGGATGTGTCATCTTTAGTTTATTTGACACATCCACAGTTTTATGTTGAATTGGAAAATGAATCAATTGAACAAAATAAATAAAGGGCTTTTTAAATAAAAGTTCACATTTGCTTTTGTGAGGCATTTTACAATACCAGTTGACCGAGTGAAGACTCGGTGACAATGTAGCTTTGAAATATTTCAGGGATGATGTATGTTTTTCAAGATGTCAGCGCTCATTTAATAGGAAATGCATTGACCTTCTGTTTTTATTGCCAATATTGGAATAAGCTCAGAATAATTCCAAATGCCACTCAAAGATGCCAGAAATAAATATCACATAGCAAGGTTTTAAGGAAGAGCTTTGGTTTGGCCATCGTTTTCCCCTGTAATGACAAACACTCCCCGTCTCTACCCATCAGACATGACATAATGAAATGGCTGCTAGAGAGCCATATTCATTTTAAAAAATAAGAGAAAGAAGAGCAGACCAAACAAACAGGCATGATCATCAGTCACCAATGTGGACGGGCTATCTGAAAGGGACTGTAAATCTCTGACTCCACTGCAGCCAGGGAAACTAGGCAATTACAATACAACCAGCTGATTGATTATGGCAGCCACAGTTTTTTAAAGTTCAGAAATGGGCTGGCTGATGGCTAGAAGCAAGATAACTCTCAAACTCTGAGCTATATCTTACTGAAAGCACTGGCACTTCTTTTTTCTATATATTTTTTGCATTGTTCAGCTTCTGTGCCACATGCTATGCATGTCCACTTATTCCTCACTTGTGACTATATAATGGTTGTTGACACTTATTTATATGGAGGTTGAATAAATTAACTCCAACATTCAGCTATTTTATATTCGGTCAAGGTGTAGGCAGGTGGATAGTGACCTCATGTAACTTACCTCTATGTGGTTCTCATCTGAAAACCCTGAAACAGATTCAAAAGGGCAAACAACTCTTAGCCATTCTGGGTAAACAATACCTATTCTATTTTTTTCATGCAAAAAGGATGCTTGTTTTTCCAGGTATGAGGAAAAGGTAGGGAACACTATTTAATAAAGAGCCTGACCTAAGAGACCAAAATTGGTTGAACAGTTTTTTGCATTTTTAATTTTGTATTTGTTCTATACATTAGCCTTCAACATATCTTGAGAAAATATAAGCAGTATTTAAAAACAAAAAAGAAAGTTCAGTGTATTTTAGGAGGGGTTATTTCACATGCAAAAGTAATCTAACAATGCCTCAAAGAAGCTTACATTATGTAATTAAAATCTTAAGTAAAAGTGCATTGTGAGAGTATTGTATTTTCACCCAAGGGATCTCTGAACCAACCAATGCTGACAAACCAAAGGTAAAGAGGGTTAGTCCAACTGCTTAAATGGCTGTTCATCACTTGGATATCCCATTGTCCCTTACCCCAAATATCAAGAAGCACTGTGGATAAATTCTCAAGCATTATTGGACCTTGGACCATCCACTTTCAAGATGCCTGATTATGAGACTACAGAGGATGAGAAAGAGATAAATGACTTTGCTACTTTTAAAACAGCAGAAAGGAATGACTTTGACCTAGTTGGAATAGCCGCACATTTTTTTGCAAGGAAATAAATGTGCCAGCCTTCTCAATGTTGTTAGCTCATCTTTAATACCTGTCGTAGATGGAATGCTTTACAACTCTTTAGGCGGATGATGGTACAGCAGAAACTTTTCATTTTTAATTTATATGACGCTTTTCTTCATATTGAGCGAAGGATTCATGGGTATATATTCTGAAAAACGACCCATGAATGTGCAGTTTTCCAGTGCTTGGTGTGGGGTTGTAAAGGTGAACAAATTGAAAATGGTTATCACAGTTTATAACCTTCTCTTATTAATACATTTTACTTAATAAGTAATTAGCGCGTTAATATTTTACGATTCAATTCTGTTGATTCATTCTACCTTTACCTGCTCTTGAGCTTGCTTTGGTTTGAAATGCAATAAATTGGACAACTGTGCAATAATTGTTCTGCAATCAAATGTGTGGCAATTGTTGGTAACTATGTGTCTGCTATGCATTTCTTAAAGGGAATACACTTACATTAGTATAGTATCACAGTATAATGGTATTTTATTAACATGTCTGCACTTTAAATAAATAGAGACATTAAAAAACAGACAGACATTAAGCTATCCTAATAATAATAATAATAATAATAATAATAATAATAATAATAATAATAATAATAATAATAATAATAATAGAATTATCACTGGTGATGTGACTGTTCCACCACCACATAGCCATTGTTAAAATTGCATGCTAAGTGCCTGTGTGTCTCCTCTGTCTTTGTGTTTAAAGGTTAGCACACAGACAGCGGCTCTGCACTTCATGCCCTCCTCAGAACACCTCCACAGTGACACCGAATCTATCTGCAATGTCAGGTAACTGTCAGTGACTACTGAAAGGATAACCACCCTATGTGAATTACTCCAATTTACTGCCATTAATCACAACTATATCACCCTAAAAAGCCTCGCTTTCAGATTACTATATTATCCCCTTGCCTTTTCTGATGTTTGCAACTCAAGGATACCTGTTGTTCGAGGCTAGATATTGCTACTTGACAGTCAAAAACTTATATTTTTGTATTATTATTTTGTTTATTAACATATAGCTATTTAACAAATGACAAACATACTAATTCGAGTAATTAAGAAAGATTTTCTTTACAGAATTACTGAAACAAAGTGAATGCTATTTTCTATAGATACAAGGAAAAACAAACTTTAAATGTAACACAATGCCCCCTATTGTGATGCAAGAAACTACTTGGCAGAGGAATAATTGATTGATTAGTTCCCTTGCTAGGTTTATACCAATAACACATGTTTTTATTCCTTTCAGAAAACATGTCTTCTCTTTTCACTTTCTTTAAAATACAGCCATCAATTTCTGTATGAAAGCAGTAGGCTATGTATGAATAATCTCTACATCACACAAGCTGCACACCTAATAATAGTGTCAGTATATTAAAATGTTCTTTGGTAATCCTTAAACACACGGAACACAAAAATGCATGTTACTCCTCAAACATACTATACAGTTGTCAAAATTGGAATAACAATCAAGCTAGTAAATTGATATGAAACCCACAATTTGTGCTCGCCGCATTTCACAATGCCTGTTCAAGGCAGGAGGGCTATTTTCATGTTTGCAGCTTCTATCTAATGATTCAGTTTTGTTTGGTAGACAATACATTTTGCTCTTGGCAAGATTTCAGCATCATCATCATCATCATCATCATCATCATCATTATCATCATCATCATCATCACTCTACCCATTATCCCCAAATTAACCTTCTACCAGATTCTCCCAGGTGCTTCCAGCTTCGATGGGAATGTGCCAGAGGCAGACACACACAGTGCTACAGACACATCCATCACACACAGTTCTACAAAGATGTGATTTGTTGTTTTCTAGTAGGGAGAGTAATATTTAAAAAAAAACATCGTTTTCACCTATGTTTAATTAATTGTATTATAAGGAGCTATAACCAGGGCATGTGCTTACCTTTCATAAGCAACATTCTCTTATTATTCTTTCATTCAGGTGATTTCCCCTGTCGCAATGGCTTATGTTTACTGCCTGTGTGTTGCATATAATAGGACCCCACCTGCTGCCCATGAGGAGCCATGTGGTCAGTGCAATATTGTCATGCTATTAAGAGTTTAGGCAGTCACTGATTGCACAGTTTACTGCTGCTTTATACTGCATGATATGTGCAGTGAAAAACACAGTGGAGATTCAATTGGTCTTTTTAAAAAAAAAATTTTACAATTCTGACAGACCAGTTTACATGGTATTCCATCTTACATGAATAGTTCTGACCCCCTTACTTTAGGTTATACTGTAGTTTTAAAACATATTAAAGTTGGATCCTCCCAGCTTAATGTCTTTCACTAAATCCACTGCTCTCAGGCAAACACACACTCGCCCATTATCTGTAACCAATATATACATCTTGCTACCAGCAGGAGTTGCTAGGCAACAGTCTTATCTTGTAAACTAAAAGCTTACAGCTTGATCAAGTCAGCAAATGCCCCCTACCTGCAAAGCTCATGAATTATAGGTATTAGACACTGTTGCTAGTACGTTTTTCCATTTTACAGTAAAACTACAAAGTTCAATACATACACAATACATTTACCGTACACATGTTCTTGCCAGACAGACACTAACAAACAATATTAAACACTATCAAAAAGCAATCTGTATGCCAGCCTCTGTTGTCATAAATACTGCAGTTCGGGTATCCTTACTGAACAGTTAATATAATACTACTGTATTTCTCTGAAGAAACACTAGCAAATCATTAGAAGATCATCTCATTACCAACAATGGAAAAGCTATTACAGATAGGGTACCATGGTAATGCAATGGATTACCAGTATGTATTGTTTCCATTTAAAATTCAATTTTACTTATAACATACACCATTTCAGCTGCCCTTCCGTTACCATTGTATTGCACCATCCTTGCAGTGCCTCTGTAGATTTGCTAATGATGTTTTTTCTTTACAAGGGCCATGTAGAGAGAGTGGGCTTTTGTCCCCAGTGCCTATGTACGTAATGCTTCACCAAATCATTCAATAAACATAGACTTAATCTCAACAAGGGTTTCCGCAGTACCTGGTCTTCTCATTAGCCAGCACCTCAAATAGATGAACATGATAACTGCAGGCTCATATGGATTAGGCCCTCTACATATACAGATGAAAACTGAAGTTATTTGATGAGCCAGCACTTCCTATTTGACCGGCAGAGATAGGGAACCAGCAACGGTTGAATTCAAAAGCTTTGTAACATTTGTAATCTGTAAGTGACCATCATTACAGCAGAAAGCTTCCCTAGAAAGCCAGCACATTTCAGACTTCCAAAAGCTGTTATTAGCAGCAAATTATCAAAGCATGGCTTCCTCATCAACATTTTTCATCAAAGAATTGAACTAGTTTTCTAGTTGCGCATCTTTGCTACCATTAATATATGTGAAAGATTTCACTGTTTTTAAAGGTTCGATAGCCCTTTTTTAATCAGACCCAGACACAAAAGTTGAAGTTTAAGACACTTTTATGCCATTTTATTTTTACATAAATTGGAGACTGCCCTGAACAAACAGTTTTCCTTGCTTATATACCTGGCTGCTAATTACACCTGTAGCTGAGCCACACCTACATTTCTCTGGCAGGGACAGAAATCAACCCTATCCCTGCCAAACCCCAACACAGTCCTTCCAGGCAGGGATCTGCCCTGCCACATACAGTATAATACAGTTTGATATCCATTAACATAATCTGAAATGTAGTTTAATAACTGTTAAAACTGGTTAGTTTACATACAGTAAAACCTCACATTTATAGCCACTTCAGTATAAAAGGCACAATCTAATTTAGGTCATTTTCTTTTTTTTTTTTTACATTCCCAATTTGTTGCTATTGACGGCAATGTAAAGTCACCTTCAATATTATATATAAACAATCATTTTTATTACTAATAAAATGGTCAGATAAAAAAGTTTTATTCGGCATGGCCCTAGTGGTTAACTAAAATGTATTGTGGACTGCTGTTTTGAGCCAAGGTTAGTAGCTGGTTGCACCTGACCTGGCTTGAAAGTTCTGAGTCATCTCCCTCTACTGTAACTACTGAAACACCCTGGTATCAGGTGGCATTTCTACTATCTATTATCTAATGTTTTAAAAACAATATGGAGTGGAATCTGTGTTTTAATGTAAAATTAGCTTAGAATTCAACAGATAAAGCATAAAAAAGCTACCTTTAACTACTGATCATGACGGGTGTTTGCTTTTGGTTAGGGCTTAGGAAGAGATCAGAAAAAAAAGAAAATTAAAGCAATCTGTCTGAATAACTGGTAGCAACTGATTCATTAAGACCTTAATAAACAGGTAGATTTGGTAAATAACTTGTCCAAAGAATTGCAGCACAGTGATTTCCTAGAGGAAAAGTCAACATGAAAACAGCTCCCATTGTCCAAGTCCTGGGCTCCAATATTGTAATTCATTCTGTTTGATAATGCATGTATTTGTTTGTCAAAACCATTGCCTGGTTTCTTAAATTACAATGTCCTTAATAGTGAGTTATTATTTTATATATGTTCTTCTGGCTACAGAAATCCTGTCTTGGTCTCTACTCATTTTGATGAACTACCTAATAGGGATACAGGTCAGCACACATACGACTATCATTGTTCATTATAAGGTAGTCTGTGGACCTGTATAATGAGACCTGAGCTTCATTTTCCTATCGAGATGGACGCTAATTAAACTCTAAAGTGAATTCTCTGGCAGTCTAATTCTATGCAGTTAACTTCTGAACTAACTAGGTGGGTTGTTGGTGTAATTTTATTTTCTTTGCAAATAGCTGGAGCTAACATGTTTTATATAATTAATACAGGGGTCACAGTCAGTGAAAGGTGGCATTTTCTCTATTATGTATAAATCGTGTTTTTCTCCCAGCTGAATTCATTGAGTCATGCAAGTAAATATTCAATTCACTCAAACTAAAACGGACACACATACCATTGACTGTTTAGTTGTCCAGCTTAAAAAATAAAACGTTGATTTCCTGTCAGAACTGTACCCTATACGACATCTTGCAATAGATACTTTATCATTGCCTTCAATGCGGACATTTCAATATGTTACACTGCTGCTGTTGGCTTCACTTGAGTGCTGGAATTGAATTCTTCTTTCATACTATTTGGACTGCATCTAGCCTTGTAGGACAAACCACAATAACCACACTGAAAACAAGATTCAGTATTTCAGAATGACATGTTTATTATTCCATAAAGAGATAACAGAGCAATTGTAATAAACTAAGCTGTGGATTTAATCAAATAAAATACATCACGTTTTTTACCTGTTCTATTGCGACAATCAATTAAACTTTCCAACATGCATGTCAGACATCTTAATTTTGCAACTCAAAAATACCTTCAATAATTGAAATGGGTGAAAGGGTCATAACGACAATGGGGCTTAATAATACTACATGTAACCTTTAGGCCTCTTGCTCAACTGACAGGATTTCGTTTTTATTCATCTGTATGACCGAACTGTAAGACATTGTTTAGTTAAACCTGGTTAAGCCGATAAAGAAATTCTAAAAAGCAAAACCAATATGCTATTAATCTAAGATGCATTCCCTCTCTGCTTATTAACAGTTGGAATTACAGTTAGAGTAGGCAGCCAGTTACAGGAGAGTGCTCACAGGAATCTGTTAAAGATTCAGATGCAGCTTGCTGCAGTGATTAGGTTCAATTTGTCTTTTTTATTGCCCTGTAATTGGATTTGTATTTACATTTCTTTCATGCATGTTTGAGTTATTGTCCTCTGTCTGCAATTTAACAGTTATGTTAAATTGTGTAAATATACTTGGATCAATGGATACAATGCAGATAGATACATGAAAGTGGACAGGAAATTCAGATGCCACCTACTCTCAACTTTACATTATTGTGCTGGTATCCTGAACAGAATTTACAGAACAAACATACAGTTGTAGTCAAAAGTTGACATATTGTAAGTTTACAAATTTCTAGAAATTTCTCAAAAACAACGAATTTTAGGAACAATCTTTTGTAGCAAAAGTTTTGCTTTTGTGGATGAGGAAAAAGTTACAAGAAATAGATGTCTGCAATTATTTATTTCAGCAAAATGCTAATTAAAAAGTATTCATACCCTTTGATGCTATGATAGTATTGTCTACAAGGTGCTAGCTTAGAAAAGCTTAGAAAATGCTGGATTGTATGTGAACATTCTTATAGAGTATAAAAGGGTTAGGCAATGATTGCTGTCATTACCAATAAGTCAATATGGGGAAAAGTAAAGAGCTATCTGAAGACTTTAGGCAGATAATTATTTATTGTCATGAAGCTGGAGAAGGATACAGGAAGATTTCCAAGCATTTGAGTATCCCAATTTCAACTATTGTTTCTATTATCAAGAAGTACAAGACTCATGGTACTGTCACAATGCTCCCTCGGTCTGGAAGAAAGAAGGTTCTTTCACCAAGAACAAGCAGAAGAATTGTGAGGAAGGTTAATAACAATCCGAGATTAATTGCCAAATATATCAAAGTGAATTGGCTGCAAGTGGGACTGGGGTTTCCATTTCAATCATAGGTGGAGTATTGCATGGTGAAGGTCTCAATGGTTCCAGGCCAAGGAAAAAGCCACTCTTAGGAAAACGTCACAAGGACAATCACTTAAAGTTTACAAAATGGCATTTGAATGATGGATATGAGTTCTGGTGAAAGGTTTTGTGGAGTGATGAAACATAAAATGGAGCCATTTGGTCATAGTCGTTACGTTTGGAGAAAGTCTAGTGAGGCGTACAAGGAAAAGAACACCATACCTACTGTCAAGCATGGAGGTGGTAATATCCTTCTATTGGGCTGTTTTTCCTCAATGGTTAAAGAAGAATAAAATCAAGGTTCTGGAATGGCCTAGTCAAAGTCTTGATCTAAATCTGATTGAGAATCTTTGGTATGAGTTGAAGAAGGCTGTGCACAAGAGAAGTCCTTGGAATTTGAATGAACTGGAACAATTTTACATTGAAGAATGGTCAAAAATCACTAAAGAATCATGCCCAAAGCTCATTGACAAATATCCTAATCATTTAAAAGAGGTTATTATTGCTTAAGATGCTTCAACTAGCTATTAATTTCATTTTCCTTGTCAGGGTATGAATATTTTTTAATTAGTATTTTTGGAGTTTTGCAAAAAAAAAATTGCTGAAATAAATAATTGTAGATTGTAAATAATTCTATTTCCTGTAGCTTTTTTTCCTCATCCACAAAAGCAAAACTTTTGCTACAAAAGATGTTTCCTATAATTATTTGTTTGTTGATAAATTTCTAGAAATGATAAATTTCCATTGGGGTATGTAAACGTTTGACTACAAGGGCAACAGTGTGCTGTACTGGTTAGGGCTCTGGGCTCTTGACCGGAGGGTCGTGGGTTCAATCCCAGGAGGGGGACACTGCTGCTGTACCCTTGAGCAAGGTACTTTACCTAGAGTACTCCAGTAAAAACCCAACTGTATAAATGGGTAATTGTATGTAAAAAATAATGTATTTGTTTGTAAAAATAATGTGATATCTTGTAACAATTGTAAGTCGCCCTGGATAAGGGTGTCTGCTAAGAAATACATAATAATAATAATAATAATGTGGTGCAAAATAAAATTGCCAGCTTCTTCAAGAGATGTATAGAGGTAAAGGTCAACCTGGATGGCATCCCATTCTTTACAAAGAGGAGATGGAGCAGTTTTAATGGTCACAGGTCAGGAAGTCTCTAATGAACACCTGTGGGACATGGAGAAAGTGGTCTTTACCTTGGTCACTAACTGAATGTCTTTGCTCGTAGTTTGCAGTGAGAGCAGAGCAACATATGACATGTGAAGCTTGGCTTTTATTTTGCAGTCATCTATACTTAAGCTTAAATGTTTAACTAGGCATGTTTACAATGATCTAGGAGTGGTCTTTGTGAGGTCTAATTATTTCTTATGATCATACCTGAGGCTGTTTGGTCCAGTGGTTAAAGAAAAGGGCTTGTAACCAGGAGGTCCCTGCTTCAAATCCCAGCTTACTCACTGTGTGACCCTGAGCAAGTCACTTAACCTCCTTGTGCTCTGTCTTTCAGGTGAGATGTTGTTGTAAGTGACTCTGCAGCTGATGCATAGTTCACACACTCTAGTCTCTGTAAATCGCCTTGTATAAAGGCATCTGTTAAATAAACAAATAATAATAATCTGTTTCTTTTTTAAAATCATACATCTATTTCAGTGTTCAGGAATCTGGAATGCATAACACGCAGCACCATCCCTAGGACTCAGTCTCAAAGAACCTACTGTAGCATGTACAATTTATAAATAAATACCAACATCTTTTTGAAGTTTTGATATGTACTTGTGTCATATTAAACACTGAAATCATGCTGAATTTAGAAATATGAAAATAAACTTAATAAATTCAATGACAAACATTCTTAATGAAACTCTATATCAATGTCTTCAAAATGTACGCAGGTAAAACAGAAGACAAGCCATTCTTATTAAAGTGGTAGCAGTGAAACAATTCTTTGTTAATATTTGTTTATTTAGCAGACGCCTTTATCCAAGGCAACTTACAGAGACTAGGGTGTGTGAACTATGCATCAGCTGCAGAATCACTTACAACTACGTCTCACCCGAAAGTCGGAGCACAAGGAGGTTAAGTGACTTGCTCAAGGTCACACAAGGAGTGAGTGGCTGAGGTGGGATTTGAACCAGGGACCTCCTAGTTACAAGTCCTTTTCTTTAACCACTGGACCACACAGCCACCTATCAGGCTTTGAATAAACTGCAGTATAAACTGCTAAATTAAGTTATTTTATTAAAGGACATAGTAATACAATAGTCTCTGTGTCTGTGTCTCTGTTCTCATAAAAAGAAGGCAAGTTGCAATTTAAAATGAGCCCAATATTCAACAGCATTAAACATTCACCGGAAAACATTAAGTCAGAGTATTCCTATGATTGGAAACTAACACTTTAGCTCAGCCGTGGACATCTTTAGAAAACAGGATGGAACAAACTTATGTTGAAGGCACCCAGAGGATTTTTCTTTTATCAGGATCTCTTGCATCTTTCTATGAGAGGATTGGGAGTCGACTCTTCCATGATTCATACCTCATTATTTTGCCTTATTTCTTTGTTTTCCCTCACTGTCGTGTTTCTTTTAGCCACTGCAAAACGTGTTGAAACGCGTTGTGTTATGTTTGTTTCATGTTTTGTTTTAATAAAGCTTTTTAAACAAAATGCAAGAGGAATTTGACGCATATAATTATTAGTGGTCGAGTCAAAAAGAAGAAGAGATTGTTGAGTGTGCAAGTGCGACCAACCTCATCTCTACGATCATCATTGAACAAAATACACATGGCTTATATGTCATTGCTGTTAACTCTGCAGAGACATTAATATATAAAGTGCCTTATGGTTGGCACCTCCTTTTGAAAAAGTTTTGCAGTGCATAAATGCCTTCAAGAATATACAGTATATATATATATAGAGAGAGAGAGAGAGAGAGAGAGAGAGAGAGAGAGAGAGAGAGAGAGAGAGAGAGAGAGAGAGAGGATTAAAAAAGGGAAGTGACAATAACTATGTGATTCACAGATTGAAAGTTTCTTAAAATGACTGCCTGGTTCCAGCGCAGCAGTGGAGAGAGTTGAAGAAAAAAAAAAAACAACGAGACACAAAAGCTGCTCTGTGGCATATCTCTCAGTAAACATGCTCCCATTTCTTTTCTGAAGCATTTGACGACAGGTGCAGCATTTAAAGCCAGGCATCCCACACAGAGAGAAGCACGCCTTTGTACACCAGAGGCTTTCATTGAGAGACGTACAAAAACAGACAGTAGTTGTTTCTAACATTATATCAGATTATTTATATATTTAATATTGAACAAATTAATAAACCAGACTAGCATATGTCAGCACTAATTTGAGGACGGCAGCATTATTTACTGTATATACACAGGTATTGAATCTGTGTATGTGCAAGTATGACTGTGTATGTGCAAGTAGACTGTGATAATAATTTAACAACAATAATAATAATAATAATAATAATAATAATAATAATAATAATAATAATAATAATAGTAGAGGGGATATAGCTGTACCCTTCACAGTAAAGTATATTATATTGTATACCTGACCATGTTTTTTTATATCTATATTGTAAGCTGGGGATGTTTTCTTGTATGGTATAATGTCAGTTGCATGTAATCCTATAGCTGTATTATTGTGTGTTATTGTTTGTAGAAATCATGCACAGTTTTCCCTAAAGGAAAATCTCTTTAAAGTCTTTTAATTGGAAAGCACAAGAATGTTTCTCTATTGTAAGACCCAATGCGAATATCAATTAACAATTGTTATACAATAGCATGTACAATACATCCTGTAATTGGGTAAAGACATTTATCAACACAGCTGTTCACAAAAAAAAAAAAACTAACATTGCATAATTGGAAAAATGACAACCTGACAATTTTTGTATATGATTTTTGACAAAGCAATTACGAGAAAATTCATTTAAACACAAAGAATATTAAGACATTTGGAACAACGGCAAAACATACACAGTTTAATTAACCACTCCTTTAACAAAGATATCACTGATAATGGAATACGAGTGTATTGTTTGTATCCTTGTTGTGTATGTTTCTTGTTTATGTGAATGACAATGAAAAAAGCAATTACAATGAATTATAGAAAAACGCTTCAGTGCGTTCGTGGGGTGTTTCTGTGGTATTTAGATATTTTGAGCCTTACAACAATATATATATATATATATATATATATATATATATATATATATATATATATATATATATATATATATATATATAAGGAATTTAAATCAGAAATTAGCCCAACCAGAATAAGGGACTATTCTGAGAGCAGTGAAGGGTAAAGAGAAGCTAGAGATTAACTTACTTATTTCACGTTACCTCAAAGACTAAATTAAAGAGTTAGCAGTTTCAAATGTCATTCTTATAGCTTTCCCCTTTGTTTTATGGTGTTTGCAATCATTTGGATGGTTCTAGATTCTCCAATATTGAATTCTAATAAATCTCTCTTCACCTGGCTTTGAACTTGCTTTGAGCTGGTCTGCAGAATTCCAAGTTCCAGGACTAAACTGCCTGCCTCCTTCCATTTAAATCATGTCCCAGTGTGACCTTCTAACTCTGCTAACTCCACCCACTCTCTGTTGATATAAAATTAGAGTAGATGGGGCTGGCAGTGCTGAAAGGACACACTGGCACATGATTTGAATGGAATGAGCAAGGCTGGTCTGTCCCAGTACTTCAGATTCCTTAGACAAGCTTGATTACAAAGCCTTTCTTACCTTCAAAATGTTGCTGTAAAGCAAAAACGTATTGCAGTGAAGCATAGTGAACAGCAAGCAAGCATGGCAAATCACAGAAAAAGTAGGGTAAAGCACTGCAAAAACCATGGTTAGCTCAAGTAAAGCCATGTACAATGAATGTGTTGTATAACCAGAGGAAACTGCCCGTGCATATTTTCCATGGTAAACTTTTGTAAAGGTATTTGTTAGATTTTTGAAAATCAAACCCAAAGTCCCCTTAAACCAGAATCTTATAGAATCTAATAAAATGTACCTTGACATTTCTATAAAAAAAAAAAAAAAAACTCAGAGGACAAAAACAATACCGCTGTTCCCTTGTTGACTGAGCTGTCAAAGTGTAGCAGTTGTCAAGAAAGCTGATCTCTACTGTAAGTCCCTGAAGATCCAAAGGGCTTGTTTTGTAACAAGGTCCGTGGTGGGTGTCTCCTCTCCAGTAGAGCCTCACGGGTCTGTTTTGGCAGCAACACTGAGCTGCTGAAGAGCAATGCACTAGGAAATCCTGAGGCAGGAGCCAGGTGTTGTATCTTGGCTCTCGTTCTGCCTGAAGACACTCCCTTTACAATTCAATTACAGTATGTTTCATCTTATCAAGGGTCTAACACATTTCCTCCAGACTCAAAGCTCCCAGGTTCCTCCAGCAGCACTTAATAAGGAACAGCTTTCATTGAGTTTGACTTGCCAGTCCAGATCTGTCAATTCATAAAGGTTCCCCTGCTGCTTCTGCTGGCTGTAGGCAAACTAATGTGACAGGTATTCAGTTTCTTATTCTTTTTATTTGGCGTTTCAAATAAAAATGCTCAATAAAATGAAGTGGTATTAAGTGGATTTCTTGCAAAGCGCCTCTGCACCCATCCTGTCCCAAATGTCACATTCAAAAGGAAAATATTCTTTATGCTTTTTGGTTGTGAATAAGACCCCATCATAATGGGAACAGTTTTCTGATATTAGTTTTAAAGTTTATGTAACAGGATTCCAACCTCTGTAGATGAAATATGATGAGGTTAAAACCACTATAGCCATGAATGCAGACAAACCTGGCTCGCGCACAATGGTTAAGACGATTGCTTGCGATGTGAGTGGTTGCCAGTCTGAGCCCAGCCTCCGCCCTGTTACACTTACAGCAGTCACTACAGTGAAATACCTGAATGCTGTTTATTAGGACTGTAATACGGGTAACCCTTCATGGTATTTATTTCTCTGTAGATGGACTGAGAAAGGTGAGATTCACAGAACAAAATACAGATATGTTGATATGCCCATCCAGTTCTGTATATATGGTACTGATGCACACTATAGTAACACTCAACATTTCAGTGTAATTTCAACATCAGTGTAATTTCCTGGCTTTTGTGGTCTACTTGACATTGTTTTGTATAGCTTTCCCTTAAAATTAATGGAGTGTTTCTATTTACTTAACTTGTTAATTATAGGAAATGTCTGTTGATGGGGTGTGGAGGGCAAGGCTAACTGCAGTGATAATCTCTCTACAAAACAGAAAGATATCCTTTTGTGATCTGGGGGAGAATGCTACCACTGACTGTGTAAATCAATGCAGGTCACTTCAATATAATTCACTTGAGCAATCAACTAGCTAATCCAGACGTTATGCCAGTCCAGTGTGTACCAGTCTCCAGTGGAGATGCTAAGTGTAGGAATGTTGTGCATACTGCATCAATGATACACATGACACAGAGAATTTTAAAACAGCAGGAGCTCCAGTGAAATGGTTTAAAATCTGCAAGTATTATTCATCAGTCTGGACGGCATCTCAAACAGAGCTTCTCACAGTCTCCAGTGCACCTGAATGACGTTATTTGGGGAGCTGGTTGACTTTATTGGTGGTTAGGCGTTTATAGAAAACCAGTAGGAAACAAGTCTCCATTGCTGTCAAAACGAGAAAATGCCCTTTGGGGTAACAAGAGAGTTGGTATCTAAAGCCTTTAACAAAATCAGCTCAAATAACAACTACATTAACCCTCCCCTTCCTCAGCAACAAGTTCATCCTTGTTAAGTTTCTGAAATCTTATAAGAATACGGTAGCATCAAAAACTATGGCAACTATGAGCCAAGTGATAACTACAGAGTTCATCACGGGTACAAGGAGCTAGTAGTTATGATAACACTCAATGAGTCCTCTAGATATGATGTGATTATACGACCAGTGCTGTAGTGGTAAATAAAAAGTGGCTAAACTCCCCCGTTTGGTGGTTGAACAGATAAACATGAACAGATATATTGTTATTGGTCCTCAGCCAACCAGAGCCCCCCATACAGTCCTTTCCCTCTGTGTGCCTAACAGAACATTAACAGAACACTAAAAAAAACTTGTGTCCAATTGGATTACTTATATTGTTGAGAGGCAGAATGTTCAAAAGCAGTTTGTTATTTGAATAGAATTTTATTCCATGAAATCTATTGATCCATTACTCTCCCTAAAGATTAGGGACGTCCCTTATCATTAGTATTCGCCTTTGTCAGCCACTGCTAGAATTCAAGAGATTCTGCCATGTTGTTTGATGACATATGTATTATATCTGGTAGTGACAAAGCAATCATCCAAGCTGTCAGACAAAGAGATGGGCTCCAAACAAATGACAGATTGGGACTCCCAGAATAATGGAGGAATTACATCAATTCCACTTTTGAAAAATAATGAAACATTAAATAAACATATCTGTCTTTTCTGGTTTTTATTTAATTCCGTTGTGTATGATTTCTATACAATAGCGAAGGCCTTTCAGCTCAAACCGGGAATAATAATTCAGGTTATTCAGGTAAGTGTCATAACAGGCGGTTGTATACAATGTACAAAGGTGGTCAGAAGGTTAGACTTGTGTGCGCATTTATAAAACCTGCTATTCTGCCCAATCAAATGCAAAATGTATGTATTTGACGACTTTAATGTGCGATCCATAGGTACAGCAACTGTCGATGAACAAAAGGAATTTGTTTTAATATATAGCCAGACTACACTATTATGTTATTTTTACTCAGATAGAAGATCTAATATACATGGAACTGGGTCATCAAGAAAAACGCAGTCATACATAAAAAAGCCAGTTTACCCAATAAGGCTTTTTAAGGCCATGTTCACATTGGCTTAATTACAAACAGTCTCAATTAAGTTCCTTTGGTTTCTAGAAATGTCATGGTTTCTTTCACTGTCTCTATTGTTCCCCTCAACATTTTTGACCAACCTTTATACCAAGACATGCAACGCTACTAACCAACTACACAAAAATAACCAGGAAACCTAATTTTCTCCTCAGTTATTTACAAAGATTAATCTGTATGGTTTGCTTCCTATGTGCAAACGAACTGTGCTCCACTGTTGTTCACATTGAAGTTTAGCAAGTGAACCAAACTCAGTTAATTTGCCAAACAAATTGAGACCATCTTTGCCAAGTGAGAGATGGGCGGGGCTAGCGCGCTGACTGCTCGTCACCAACCCGGAAGGGCACGCCCCGTCCCCTTCCTTCCAGAATGTTCCGATCCCCGGACTGAGGCCCCTGAGCGGGGAGATTTCCATCTAACTGCCATTCAGGGAAATTCCAGTCGGGTGAGATGTCTGTTCTGGATTGGCTGGAACGGGCACTGCCTCCCTCCAGCTCTCTTATAAAAGGGGCTGAGAGCTGGCTCCCAGGGTCAGACTGAAAGAAACAGAACGGGTGGACAACAGCCAACGAGAAAGAAAGCTAAAGAGAAGAGAGAGCTGACTTGTGAAAGCCTGAGCTGTGGCTGACAGCAGTTTTATTAAGTGTTTATTGAAGCTAAAACAAAATTAAAAGTTTAGCCTTAAACTCCTTGCCTTGTGTCGGCTTTTCACTTTTTTCTCTAGTTACGGCGGGTGAGCTCCAATATCGGATCAAGATTACATATCAGTGGAGCCTCATCTAGATCAGCTTAGTACAACACCGTCTCATGATCCGGCTCCAGTGAGTGCAGAGTTGATCCCCTTCTGTTCTAGTTAGTTCTAGTATATATACAGCTCTGGAAAAAATTAAGAGACCACTGCAAAATTATCAGTTTCTCTGGTTTTACTGTTTATAGGTATGTGTTTGGGTAAAATGAACATTTTTGTTTTATTCTATAAACTACTGACAACATTTCTCCCAAATTCCAAATAAAAATATTGTCATTTAGAGCATTTATTTGCAGAAAATGACAACTGGTCAAAATAACAAAAAAGATGCAGTGTTGTCAGACCTCGAATAATGCAAAGAAAATAAGTTCATATTCATTTTTAAACAACACAATACTAATGTTTTAACTTAGGAAGAGTTCAGAAATCAATATTTGGTGGAATAACCCTGATTTCCAAGCACAGCTTTCATGCGTCTTGGCATGCTCTCCACCAGTCTTTCACATTGATGTTGGGTGACTTTATGCCACTCCTGGCACAAAAATTCAAGCAGCTTGGCTTTGTTTGATGGCTTGTGACCATCCATCTTCCTCTTGATCACATTCCAGAGGTTTTCAATGGGGTTCAGGTCTGGAGATTGGGCTGGCCATGACAGGGTCTTGATCTGGTGGTCCTCCATCCACACCTTGATTGACCTGGCTGTGTGGCATGGAGCATTGTCCTGCTGGAAAAACCAATCCTCAGAGTTGGGGAACATTGTCAGAGCAGAAGGAAGCAAGTTTTCTTCCAGGACAACCTTGTACTTGGCTTGATTCATGCGTCCTTCACAAAGACAAATCTGCCCGATTCCAGCCTTGCTGAAGCACCCCCAGATGAGTCCAATTTTCAGCTTTGCCCAACACCTGGTCGCCCGATCCTCCACCACATTTCACAGTGGGTGCGAGACATTGTGGCTTGTAGGCCTCTCCAGGTCTCCGTCTAACCATTAGACGACCAGGTGTTGGGCAAAGCTGAAAATTGGACTCATCTGGGGGTGATTTCCAGCAGGACAATGCTCCATGCCACACAGCCAGGTCAATCAAGGTGTGGATGGAGGACCACCAGATCAAGACCCTCACAAGCCATCAAACAAAGCCGAGCTGCTTGAATTTTTGCGCCAGGAGTGGCATAAAGTCACCCAACATCAATGTGAAAGACTGGTGGAGAGTATGACAAGACGCATGAAAGCTGTGCTTGAAAATCAGGGATATTCCACCAAATATTGATTTCTGAACTCTTCCTAAGTTAAAACATTAGTATTGTGTTGTTTAAAAATGAATATGAACTTATTTTCTTTGCATTATTCGAGGTCTGACAACACTGCATCTTTTTTGTTATTTTGACCAGTTGTCATTTTCTGTAAATAAATGCTCTAAATGACAATATTTTTATTTGGAATTTGGGAGAAATGTTGTCAGTAGTTTATAGAATAAAACAAAAATGTTCATTTTACCCAAACACATACCTATAAATAGTAAAACTAGAGAAACTGATAATTTTGCAGTGGTCTCTTAATTTTTTCCAGAGCTGTATATATATATATATGTGCGTGTTTATATTATTATACCTTACATAATGTCTTTATAAAATTACAACTGGCAAATTTAAAGTTAAAGGTGCTTTGCTTTTAGGAAATAAAATAAGCAAAATAAAAAAAAGTCTACAGTAAACATACAGTATATATAGTAAACAAGATATAGTTTTCACTTGTAGCTACAGCTAACTTCAATCTTGTTATTGGTGACATTTTCAAAGTAATTTGTCATCGAAGTTATATCTGCTTTTAAACCAATATGGTGATCATGAAATGCTGATATTTACGTATCAAGAGTATCAAAAGAAAACAAGATACACAGAAAGGAGAAGTATTATGAATTTTCTTGTTAGTCCGCACCCCCCGTCCCACCAGAGAAAATAGTCACAGTGACGGTTGGTCTGTGTTCAATAATCTCAGTCCATATTTACATACAAAATGTACCCGTGAATGTTGGTTTTAAGAAAATATATCACTTATCACAATTTCACTTTCTTGTTATCCTTTGAGGGTAAAATACACACAGCACACGTTTAAATGCTTGCTGTTCACCCTGGTCCACTTCTGACACAGAAAGAGATTCAAATGTATTTTATGCATGCCCGCACAAAGTGAGGTGTAGCCCCCTCAATTTTTGTTCTGCCCCACCTTAGCCCCCTCATCAGGGATAGTCTGGCACCACCACTGATTGCATGTTTTCATTACTTAACTTGCATGCTTGCTGCGCAGTAATTTTTCGAAAACAAAGACAGTGTGAGCGAGTGTCAACATTTTTGACAAAAAGTTAATTTCATAGTTTTAATAAAATTAAGATTAATAGTATGCAGTTTTAATAACATTACAGTGATACATATATTTACTTTGTTTTTTATTATTAAATGGCAATCACAAATCGTATCATTGTAAGTGGTTACCCCCCGCCGATAGACACATCATGAGCGCTGTGGCCCAACCAAAATTTGGACATTGCCTTATGTGGCCCTCCAGTGAATGTAATTGAATACCACTGGCTTCGTGTCTGACACATAAAACAATTTGTTGTATAAAGATTTTCAATTTCAGTCTCATCTAATCAAAGCAGGCAATATAGAAGATATTCAAGGACATTGTAGCTATTCTTTCTCTACTACTATTACAAACACATTTATTGTTATTATGGAAAGAAACTTGTGTTACACTTTCCCTATCAAATTCCTTTTTTTTAATGTTCATTGGTGTTTTTAATTCTTAGCTCAAAATGAGGCTTGTGATATGAATGCAGTAAGTACAGTTCTCAAATACTATGCTTTGGAGGCCTCCCTCTGTCTGGAAAAGCAGACCTTGAGAAATACCTTTTACTAATACTTAGTATATTCTTTCAATTGGTCAATAATTGAGGGCAACAAAGAAACATAAACCAAAATATGTATTTCCCAGCCATTTATCATGTATTTCCCGGATCTTCTGATTTATTTATCCTACAGTTCTGTGTATTTTCCAGCCGATTTTCCTATTATTTTGCTACAACTTTGCTCTCTGCTGTTTGCTACAGTAAGTGGGGAAAACAATTTATAGTTCCCCCTTATCTTTGGAGCTGAATTATTTGAGTTATAAAGACAACCAAAAGGATGTTCTGAACCTAGCAAAATGCCAAAATGTGTTAAGATCTGAGTCTTAACCTTCCATTTTTACACACATACACACACACACACAAAAGGTCTAATACCAGTTTTCTGAGAATGCATTTTTGGGATCTTGAGAAACCGTAATTTAATTTAGATTGTTCAAACCCATAAAGAGATAAACAGGATATTGAGGATTAATCTAGAAAGAACTATTCCAATGATAAAAGGTCAATACATATTTATTTATTGTTTTAGGACTGATACAGCCTTGGAATAAATTGTGCCATACTACACATTCATGCTACCCTGAAGCCTGTTATTGTAGATGTGTGGCAGTGGACTGAGCACCAGTCTGTACTGTGGGCTACCTGGTTCTTTTCATTCTGGAGGAACTGATGCAATTTCTCAAACCTGCAGTGAGGTCCATGGACTTCATCGAACCCCTCTCAAATATACAAAAACATTGTCTTTAATATTTAAAACCGACGTGTTTTGTCTATAACAGCCATTGTCAGGGTATTCCAATCACTGCCACCTGGTATATGAATGTGGAGAGTCGATATACACCTTACAAACTTCAAAAACTGTATAGAACTATGAACTGATGTCTGCTCCCAGGAAAACCTGGAGGTTAACATTTATTACTGGAACAATAACCAGTCTTAATTAAGGACTTAATTAAACACTCTGTGGCAGCCAATTAAAGCACCTGTGCCTCATACAGATATGTATGCTGGGGATTATGTGTGATATTAATATACTGTAGGGCCTGCTGGTCCCCAAATGCATGAGGTTCAAATCAATGGTGGGTCACTGCTGTTCCTTGTGGGGTTTAGCAGCGAATCTCATCCATTGAGCTGCCATCACCATCCAATATCAACGCATGTGTCGTTTTTATTGCCTCTGCACACTGGGCAGCCCTACTGACCACCTGTTTGGGAAAGAGGGAAAGATAACACCCTTTTTATATCATTATTCATTCAAATATGCTCCAACCTTGAGTGCATCTGGGTACCTAAGTTAATAAGCTCAAAACAATGAGGAGTGCGAGTCCAGTTATTTTTGTATTAAAAAACAGAGACATTTCTAGGGTGAAGGGGACATCACTTTATAAAACAAAACTGTTAATGATTAAATTACGGTACTGCTATCTTTATAGCGGCTTTTAAAAAGTACCCAAGTAAGAAACTAACAACATCTGTGATGCATTTTATATGCATTAACTGAGTGTACGCAGTTATCATAGTTTTTACCATTTGATAGTTTTAAAACTATAAAGATAGTGGTGCTATAATTAAAATGTAATCATACGGTTAGTCATTGTAGAATGTATATGGTTGCAATGCAGAGCAAGCTAAAATGCTGGGGTCATTTCAGACACTGTTCTAGAACCTAGGCATAGCATGAAGATGCAACTTGTATCTTTTTGGAAAGAAGTTTTTTTTTTAATGACAGCTGGTCACACTGTGCTCAGTGAACAGTGCTCACAATATTGTTATGATGCCCAAGAACAATGGGATAAGTCTTTAGAATGCAAAGCACCATTTCCTGTTTTGGACCACTTGGATCCCACCACCTGTGTATGACACCTGCCAGTTGGTTCTAGCCAAGCAGTTTATTAAGGGAAACTGCTGCAAAGAATTGAGGTCATCACAGACTGCAGGCTGAAGGACTGGCATCAGCAAAGCCATTAAATGTCTAAATCAAATGATGACAAATCATGCATACTGATATATCTATGGTGTAAATAGAGACTGTATTCCCACTGTGTGTTTTGGTGTGTGTATCTGCTTTTAATAACATGTATTTATTTAATGAGTGCTTCGGTATAGAAGAATAACAGATTAATCCTACTTTAACATTGGTTTAATGCTATTTTTTGTCCTTTTGTTCTCTTAGGTCAATTTTCACACAAACTATAAAAAGCTGTATCATTATATCCAGAAAGCAAACACATAAAATTGAGAAGGAAAACATTTTGAAGCGTATTATTTTGCTTCAAAACATTCTGGAAAGTTTAAAAATCTCTCTCAGTGCTGGCCAAATGAATGAATAACATTATCAGAGAATGAGTCCCTCCAGGCATTGTAACATTGGTAACCTTATATCTTACTAGCTTACTTACTATTTTAGATATTTTCTTATGTACATCTCTGGAAAAGAATCCTCCGATGAGCAATTGCAGATCCGTTTCTGTATTTTAAAACTGCATCATTTGGCTACGAAATCTCACAAGATTTCAACTTTCCGATGAGATCAAAATGGCGCGGTGGGTTTTTAAAGGGACCTCACTGATCTTTTTGCTACAGCCTTTATGTTTAACAGTGTTTTCGTGCCAATACCTCTGATCATTGAGGAAGACTTTGAAAAAGACTTGCGGTCGAAACGTTTGTAATAACTGGAATGTTCCATCCTGCAAGTGATTTCTGAAGTGATACGTGAAGACTCAAAGGTAGACGTACTAAAGTGCTGCAGCTGTCACAATAGTCACAAACCAGTTGCAAATGAGTCAGAAGTCTAGGGTGAAATGTACTAAACATGTGCAATGCTGTTAGCGACTGTCACCTGGATGGCTTGTGGGTGATGCCAGACCAGGAAATACAGACACAGTACTGCAAGTGAAGCGCTGATGAGCATATTTATTCATTCCAAAAGTAAAACAAAACACTTTCACAAAAACAGCTCACCAAGCAAAATAAAGGTTGCTATTTTTTGCAACAGAATGACCCATCTTAGTACATCTACCCCTCAGTCATTTAAACAGAAGCTGCACATCACCCTGTTGATTAATCCAGCTGCTTCCAGTTTCTAGGCCTCTTCTATTCCACTGATACGGACTTTGACCCCGGAAATGACGGAGGTAGATTACTCTAAATAAACTGAAATACTTCTAATAAGAAACTTTCAAGATTACAAATAACGCACATGGCAATGCAGACTATTTAACCACCTTCTGGTGATCTGTGATGGGGAGCCCATTTAATCCTATACAGTTCAGACCATAATGAGCAACTGCCTCAATAATGACCAGAACACAAGGATGACGTCACTGGCCAGGCTGTTGTAACCAAGAAGAGACTCAGAGGTAGATAATGCAGGTTTAAGCGCTGGTGTGCATGTTTATTAATAATAATAATAATAATAATAATAATAATAATAATAATAATAATAATAATAAAAACACTAAACAGTAAACAAAATAAAACACATTAACAAAAAAATGGCACAAGGGCCAAAACAAAAGGTCTATACACACACTCAGGATGAGACAGCACAGAACACGAAACCATACACCTCTCACCAACATCAACATTAACTCTAAAGGTCTTTTCACACTGAGCACGTCACGTCAAAGCGTCAGTGTCTAGCGTATTTTGATGCCGTCAAGTTGCTTTCACATGTTCAAATAATTAGAACGCAAGAAACAGCAAACCTGTGATGCACAAGAAGTTGAGATGTATTATTATTAAATAATATACTTATTAATTAGTATTCATTCATGTGTATGATGGAGCACTGCCCCTTAAAATAAAAACCTAAACAGCCATAGTTAAAACAAATAAATAAAAGAGCACAGCACAAATAAGAAAAAATATTGGATTAATAATAATAATAATAATAATAATAATAATAATAATAATAATAATAATAATAATAATAATAACCCTACTGCTGACTGTTTATGTTTCTCTACCTTTTCATTTCCATAAACTGCATTTGCAGCCTGCATTTCCATGGTTTTATATTTCTTACTGCCTGCCCACTCTTTGTTTTTTCCTCCTTTTTTTCTCAAGAAAACTGGTCCCACAAGCTCTTCCATTGGGTTTCAACTACTTCTGAGTCACAAGACGTTTAAAATAAGTAAAACAAGCAACAGTATAGTACTTTACTTGAAGTTCGCTATAGCACTTTAACCAGAACAGAACCATTGATGTGTTGCATATTTTTAGTATGTAGGCTAAACTTTATACAACTATTCAGTTTAAAGATACAGTTTGTTTTCTTAACATGTCGGGTCTCATTTTGTGTTGCTGTTAAAAATCCTTGAATGAGTTTTCTTGTTTTCTTTACTGTAGCTCTATTTGTTTCCATTATCTTTAAGGAAACTTTTCATTAAGGCAATATCTACTGTTTTAAATCACTAATTTTCATTAGGCCGATCTCTGTTTGTGTTAATGAAATACAGTAGGGGCTACCTGTTGATGTTTGTTATCATGCCGACGAGGGGGCGAGAGTGTGATTGGTTAGAGAGACAAATTTACGCCTGAGGCGCACAGAAAAATAGGAGAAGGTCTATTTTTTGACACCGTCGGTTTTACGCGATGCGTCCAGTGTGAATGCTTCCATGGGATGTATTGTATTCTAAAAAAAATAATTTACGCCGGATTTTGACGCCTTGACACGACGCACTCCGTGTGACAGGACCTTATGATCATCCTGTTTATCCACCTGTGGCTGGAGCCTTAATTAATCATTTAATCACTTATTCAATTCATGGCTCTAGCCATATTCCCATGTGTTTTTGCAGGGAGGATTTTATATTGCCACCCAATATTCCCCACACACACACGTACACCCATGCACCGGCAAGGCTTTCAATTTCTCGCTGCCACACTACCACAACCCCTCATTTAGGATCTGAAAAATTAATGTTTCTAGAAGCTATCAACCTTGGAAGTTACAAATGTACCAGCTAACTTTTAAAAAAGTTATACTATAGTTTCCAGTATTGTAATACTGAAGTAATAGTACCTTTATATAATATCTTACAATTGTGACCCAACTCCCCAAAGGTGAGAGGCTAGTGAATTAGCAAACAAGCTCTCAGTTTGGTCAAATGATTTTCAGATTGGCTGTGCTTTTTTTTTTTTTTAATTTCCCCTTCCTTTAATACTTCTATTTCCAAAAGGCAGTGATCTGTTAAACCTGTGCACAGCACTGAACAGACAGGATTGTCTCTACGGACATCTTGCTTGCAGGTTGCTATGAAGAAATGACAAAGTACGTGACAAGACTCAGACACATCCTTAGGCAAGTAAGGGAACTAGTGTGAAAGAGCATTGGCATGTATTGGGAATGTATTGGCCCATGTGGTTTTAAAAAAGTAAATGATTGTGAGGACACAAACTATTCCACCACCTAAGAGGGCATGCAATGTGGGGAGAGATAAAGTTGTTGATCTTGTTGACCATTATTGTTTCCTGATCACTTGAGGTTGAACAATCACTCATTCTAATTATGACCATCTTCTGCAAGACCATGATCTTTCAATAAAAATGTGTTAGATATGGCTTGGCTGTGGTGCAATATCCATACAAAGCATAATCTGGCGACGGTTAATTGTGGTAAAAGATAGCCGAATCTAGTGGGTTGACCATGTCTTTAGTTTTTTTGTTGGAACCAACAAATCTCTGGATGTTTAAGTGTTTTTACTGTAAAAAATGTTAATTCAATGCGACTGATCCAGTTGTTTGAGAAAGTGCCTGAAGGTCGCATCAAACCCTGTACATGTGGATCAGAGAAAGATGAAAGAAAAATATATATATATATATATATATATATATATAAATTGTAGTAGAGTTCCTGGTCCAGCAGGGGCTGGTGCAATATGCTTAGTTATTCAGACATTGTCCTCGCAGCCTTAGCCTGTGCTTTGTTTTGTTATTTAGCTTGGGGCGAAACAGAACCGTGACATTTTTCATTTGACTTCTAAATTATTTTTAAAAGCTTTTTTTTTCTCACATTATTGATCCTACTTACTGTAGCTCGGGTTGCATTGAGTGTCAGCCAAGATATTTGAAACCTGCCGACAGCAAACCTGCAATAGGAACTAAATAGTTTGCATGAACTGAAAATAAAACTAAGCTTTATTAATGCTATAAAAAAACAAACTCGCCTCTTAACTGTTTCTACTTTCTAAGCTCCTTATCCCTATTATGGTACATGTTTCTTTTTCAATATATTTATGGTTTGTAATTAACTTTCTTAATTCTGACTTTTTTAATGTATATGTTACAGGCAAACCCTGAAACTGGGCAATACGTGGATTGCCCAGGCGGTCCAAAATGAATCACAAAGATCTTTAATTCCGGGTTTTGCTCGGGCAGATCTAGGAGTGCGAAATGAATCTCAAAGATCTTTCATTTTATGTTTTCACAGGACAGAGGTACAATTGAAGAGCTTGTTTGACCCACCTATCTGAGTAGCGTCATTCACTCACTCTCTCACTCACTCACTCACTCATCTCATTCATAAAACTACACAGGAAGTCTGGTTTCAGAAAATAGGCATATATTTAAAAATGTATTAAAATTATTTTTATTGACAATATGACTATGGAAGATATCTAATGAGATATATAAGGCCAATTTATTTTAAACAAATTATTAAAATCTGGATATGTACTTAACTTACACTCTCAAGCTGCATCCACATTGGACAGAGCAACGCGAGCGAAGTCGTCGAATGTCAGTCCACACCAGACCCGACTTGGAAACCATCCAAAAGACTGGAAATAAATACATGACCCCGCCTTTATCATAAAAACAAACAAACAAACCAAAAGAAAAGCCATAGCTTAAAATTAGGTCACATGTTCAAGTTGTAAAAGCCAGCAAAAGTGCACATTTTTTCATATAAATGCTGGATATGTAGACTGCTCTGGTTTATTTTTGCTTATTAATAAACCTATTTGTATGCAACTTGCATAAATAAGTTATTTAAATTTTTATTTCAAGCTTTTCCCAAAGTCAATGGACAATTCACAAACTGCCTGCATTTCGGGGCTTTGCCGGTAACATATATACTGAAATGCCAATAGAGAGGGTTGTCACAAGGAGGAGAGGTTATCTCTGGGATATGAACAGAATAGAGTAAGTACTGTATTGAATTTTCATAACACAAGTAAATATTGCTTGTTACTGGATCTAAAAAGGCTATCTGTAGGTGTATTGAGGGGTATTTGCCCATACAAAAAAAAAAGATGAAGCTGTGGCATAAGCACTAAAGGACTCTGCTACTTCTAGTGGACTATTATTTTATGAAGTGGGTTTTGTCCACAAGCCATATTCAAACCCAACCCTACAAAGGCGAGAGTCTTGTGCATCAGTCCATTATTTATTCATTTCTTAGCAGACGACCTTATCCAGGGCGACTTATAATTGTTACAAGATATCACATTATTTTTACATACAATTACCCATTTATACAGTTAGGTTTTTACTGGAGCAATCTAGGTAAAGTACTTTGCTCAAGGATACAGCAGTAGTGTCCCCCACCTGGGATTGAACCCACGACCCTCCGGTCAAGAGTCCAGAGCCCTAACAACTACTCCACACTTCTGCCCTTTGCATCTTGTCTCCTACTCCTACTTTTTGTTTTGTTTTCATGAAGTAAGACTACGTAACTAAAGCAAGTAGACAAATGTTTTGGCTAATGCCTTCATCAGAGTTTAAATGTTTTGGGGTGGTGTTTTTAAGCTTTGAGTATTTAACCCCTTCTCCTGGCAACTCTGTGTTAATTGGCCCCCTTTGTTTCAGAGTGCATACATGCCAGGTAGTGTGGTCACATACTCCACAGTGGAGAATAAAAAGTATAGAAGCTTATTTCCACAGATCCCCTTGTCAGCATGCTTGCCTCCCCAGAGCCCTGAACTCCATTTCAGTGACAGCCATCTCACTGCACAAATGGTACGCTATCATAGCCCTGATGAAAATCAGCGTGCCGTGAAAATTCTTAATAACCCCCTTACTTTAATAAACATTGCTTCTTCAGCACACTCTTTTTCGGAATGAAAATAAAATTATGACTCTAATAGCCCTTTTGCAGGTCTCATAATTGGACTTCTTGGTGCTTGATGAACTATTTTACAACCACTGTAGCTTTATTAGTGATGGTAGTGATTACCAATGGATCTGTTTTTTAAAAGAGTTGGTTGTGTACTGAATTAATGTGCAGGGATGTCATGTCCCGATTACTTGGTTCAATTTCAGCTCGGTTCAAGCTCTGTTGTGGTTCAAACTGTTTTTAGTTTTACTGAGTAGGCTGTCCCGAAAATGTAACTTTCCTTTAAGAGCCTTGACACAATTCTGTCTGGCTGACCTGACTTTAGAATCTCTCATAAATACACCCAGTCTAAACTGGCTTCTTTTACAAAAATATATTTTTTACCCTCTCATATACAGTGCTATATACACCCCACCCAAGCCATTCATTTTGTATACACCACCCTTACTTATGAGCATATATGAATATCTAGCTTACTGTTTAGTTTGCTAATAAAAGAAAATTTTACTTTGCCTTCATTTTAGTTAGATATGCAAGTATACAGTACTGTACTCATTACTATAACAGTGGACCTGCAATAGGCTATTATGTTTGGAAAAAACAAAACTCAAAATACTGTATTTGTTTAAGAATATATAGGAGATGCCTCCATTTTGTTTTTTGCCATGGTGGTTTTGCATTGATTTCAGCATTTTAGTGTCTTGGCTCAAATAAATATTCTTCAGAAAACCGCACAAATAAAGAATAAATGAAATACCATGTGAACATTTTTCAAGTATGTATATATCTACATAGCTTTCCAAAGAATAGCAGCCGTACAACAATGCTTTATCTGAGGTTCATATACATTCACACACTAGGCTGTTTCATATTAATTTAGAATACTGATAAGGCACAGTTAATACAAAAACTGTCACTTTTAATTCACAGTTCATTTTGCACAAGATGATATAAAAGATAATTGGGCAAAAAATCAGTCTCTACTTGTAATACTGTGTGCAAATCCTACACCAGCAACTATTAATGTCACCATAGTACAGCATATCAAAAAATGATTTACCATAATGCTTGTAACAAACATATAATTGTGTTTCCATAAATAATAACAGGTTTATATAAAACACATATTTTTTTTGCTTTTATTGGTGGAGATGTTTGCAACACAACCCGATACAATTGTTAAAAATGCAATGTAACATTCTGTGCTAAATATCACTGCTGATTGAGACTGTGTGGTTTCACTTTTAAAAGACCAATTTCAGTGAAACCCTGCGAGATGTGTCATAGAAAATGACAGTGGTTTATTATATGCAAACCGCACCTGCACATTTCAATCGAATAAAATATCCAAAATGAGCTTAATAATAATAATAATAATAATAATAATAATAATAATAATAATAATAATAATAATAATAATAATAATAATAAAACTATTAAATTCTGGCATCTAAAGTGCTAAATCCAGGCAAAAGTAAGATATCATTGTACAGCTCTGAGAATAGGCACTGTATCACACATCAGGAGATACCTTTATCTTTCCCATGGAGCATATCTTTCAGGAGCTGGTGGACTATGACTTAAGTCTCAGGATAACAAAGTTAATTTACAATATGAGAAGAAAATGGGCGTTGGAGATCAAATATCACTGCCTGTGTCTATTTTCATTTGTCACTGTGCTTTAAAATCTCACATGAGAAATTACTACAGTTAAACCACACTGAGGGTACCATATAATGAAAGTACAAACAGTCACATGGTGTAGCTAGCCAGCTGTTATAATGCCGATGTTGGCTCTTCCACTCCTGATCTTTGTTCCAACCCTGTTTTAAATTAACTGAACCAATTAAACCTCCATCCAGACCAGAATAGTATGTGCTCAAGGAAATAATGTTTGTGGTTCAAGACGATGGCCCTCTTGACCAGAACTGCTCTTAATGGTATAGTTATTGGTAATGTGCTTTGTGTAAGTGGAGCTGTCCTTAAAGGGTATCTGTACCCCAAAATAACAAAGCTCTCGTGTTCCATATATCCAATAAATGCTTCTTGCTGCACCGATTTGGTCAACAGGTCGCACTTTTAGCGATGTTTTCATTTTCTTTGTCCACTTTTTGGGTCAAGTAACACTTGAGGGAGCTGACATATTGGAGCCTTTCAGGCAGTGACACAATGCTGAGTCGTTGATTTCCCTGATAGGTCAAAAGTTGCACGCATGGGTTTATGGGATACACCCATAGTGTGCGATATGGTGGAGTGCAAAGCTTTCAGGTACTTGAATAATAAGCGTAAAAAGAAGACAAAAAAGTTATGTTGTGTGCCAAAGCCTATTAATTCAGAATGGGCAATCATAGCAAAATAATGGCTACATAATTTGAGAACGGGGCATACACTGAAAACCTTTCCATTCGGTCGATATTCCTTCATGTGTGAGGACCACTTTGAACCTGAATGCTAGGAACATGCAGGCAGAGCTTTTGGGGTATGAATGCAAGACAAGGCTAAACCCCAATGCGATGCCAATATTTTTTGCCTACAACAAGAAGAAATGTCACACAGCAAAGGCCGGCATCATCGTTTAGCACGATGAAATCATCAAAAGGTAGGTCATTGTATATAACTCAATTGTATTTATTAACAATAAGGAATAAACTACATCAAAGTGGTCAAGATAAACGACGAGACCGAAGGTCAATGTCACCAGAAGCCTGAGATGCTAATATTACAGGCTTTTTATTGCACACTTGATGTGCTTCATTTATTCAGTTGTAGCCGTTTACAAAAGCTTGAAAGAGTAGAACACTTGCATGAATCATAGAAAAAAGAGAAGTATTCTCTTTATTATAATTTTCCAGTTTGGAAATTGTTACGCTTCAGTTTTTCAGGTATGTGTGTAGTAGCTCGCATTTTGTTTTCTGTTCTCACTCTCCTGTCTAGAAATTATAATTCTCACTACTACTGATATTATTGCTCGTTAGTATCTGTTGTACTGAAACAAGTGGTTTTGTAATTTTTTTTACAGATTATAATTACTGTATTTTTAGGTTGAAACTGTGTGTTTCCTCCTAACTCTTTCTGGCCAGTACCTCTTCTTTTCCCTTAGTTTCAGGATAATAAACCTTATAATCTTACTAGGTAGCCTACATAAAGCTGTAAACTCCGGGAGTTCTTATAGAATGTATAGGGCTGTAAACAGCTTCTACTGATAATAATAATAATAATAATAATAATAATAATAATAATAATAATAATAATAATAGTGTAGGCTATGTAAATACAAATCTAGAGTGATTTTACTTTAAATGTGCATGGTATGGAGATTTTGTATAAAATAATTGACATAGAAAAAGTTATTGCAGCAGTGTTTCCACAAAGCACACTTACTACAAGTGCACCAAGTATTTGGAGCATACTTGGTTCAGTTTTCTCGGATTAGGCTGCTTGCAGACTCGTCCTCGTTATCCTCGTCTGAATATTCACTATCGCTGTCTGACAAAGTTAAACTGGGGCAGTCGGACCTCAATGGATCATATATGTAGCCTACCATTCTATGTGGCTTTTTTTTCATCCTTAATAATCAGATAAATGCTGTCGCAAATAATTTTGTTAGCTGCAGTCATAGACTGGCAGTGTTCGGAAATAGGGAAATCAACGATCCGACAAAGAGATTGAGACAAATTTGGTTATTAGTCTCACCTGTGCGAGCTTCTCTGTAATGAAAACATCAGACTCCTGTATCTCATTACCTCCCACAAGTGTAGAAGGTGAGACTATAATAATCAAAAGTCTCAATCTCTTACCTTTAGTCTCACATTGATGATAAAAAAAACCCTTGTGAGGAGCTAGCTATAAGCATATCATATTGTCTTTAGTAGAGAACATATTGCTATGCACAAACTTTTTTTTTTTAAATAAGTTTCAAAAATGTAATGAAAAATAGAAGCAGCATAAGATGAATTATACTGGGTAAGAACATTTTTTTTTTATTTTGTAGACCCTATTTATTCTACTTTTAAGCAGCCAAACTTAATATAAAGCAATCATTTGTATGTATATGTATATATATATATATATATATATATATATATATATATATATATATATATATATATATATATATAATTATGAAAACGCTCCTTGACATAATTGTTATCAGTTAAATGGGTATGAATTTCCCTCCCAAACTATTCATTTATAGTTAATATGACTACTTCAGTATTACCCATCTGTGGCAATGTGCCCCGTCCCTGTGTGCATTTGTATGTTGCGTGCGTGTGTTAATGTTGGTGTATAGTCATTGGTACACGGGATATAAACGGGTCTGTGTTTCACGTATATTTAAAAAGTGTAGATTTGTATTTAGGCACGAGGAGAGCACAAATCACTTCACGTGCTGGTTAAATGTAATATGTGAGCACGGGGTTGCACAGAATTAATTCACGTGCTGGGATTCAAGTGAATAATTAATTAGTAATTGAATCCCAGCACAACAGTATATATAGAGACACGTAGCATGCAGTCGGGGTTAGGTGTTCAGAGAGTGGAGAACGGGTGAGAGAGAAGGAGAAATACATTTAAATATCAATTGCTATTACGTGCTGGTAGGACCAGCACGATACTTGTTTATTTAAAACTCACCGTGTTTGTTTGTGTGTCTGTCCGTGCACTGTTTACTGTATAGTCCGTTTTGTTTGTCTCTTTATTTTGGCGTGAAGTGCCGTGTCCTGTTTTGTATTCCGTTGTTTAAACCTTTTATTTTGTTATTAAACGCTGAGTGCCACCATTGCACTCAGCTCATCACAACCACTGTCTGTGTCGTTTGTGTTCCTGTTTCTGGTCTGACGCCACCCACTCCGGCCGTCTTTGTGACACGTGGTGTCCTGCGTGGGATCGACAGCGCCTCCAGGACTCAGGCCAGAGCAGGAACCGCAGTTTTGGATTTAAAAAAAAAATAAAATAAAATAAAAAAATGGCAGAAGACGCCATCAAAGTGCGGGACTGGATGCTGGAAAATGCTGGGCCTTTGTGACACGATCACATTCAGTGATTTGCATCTTATTAACTTCAGGTTATGGTCTGCTAAACCTGGCTAGCATTTCATCATAGTTTCTATTTCCACTCTTTTTCTGTGTTTTAGTAGGTATTTGGTGGGTATTCTGCTGCATTTATTTTTTGACACGGTTCTGAAACTGAATTTGATGAGGATTTCTTCAGGTTGCTGAGAGCAGCCCACCTTCTGAATGTCAGCAAATACACTTTTCTATAGCCTGCATAAAGTTAATTATAGCTAAAACCCAACCGTGCCTTTTACATGATTCCATTTGCCTTGACAGGGAAGAATGAAGTTCAGAAACTCAGGGTACTCTCCCAGAAGCATGAAGAAACTCTCAAACTAATGGAGCATCTTGCCCTGGCTATTACTACTGAACTGTGGCATATAGAACATATACACAAAAACAGTTTTCAGTTGAAGACAGCAGTAGAACAATAAAACAGATTGTCCATGATGAAACACCTTAGAGCTGAAACTGAGTCAGTTTTACATAAATGTATGGCTATGGACCAATCCTTATCAGCTCAAAGAAATCAAAGACGGAAGGATTGCAAATACAAACGTATGGTAATGTTTTTGGGGCTACTGGTGCAGTATATTCTAAATCTTGTCACTCTGTGACCAATAGTTTGCTTTGAAAATATATTTTGTTATTTACTATTCTAACTGGAACTATTCTTCATTTGTGTCTTGAACTGTCCCACCCCTGGGACAGACAGACAGCATGCCTTGGAGCACTTGAGTTATGGTATATATCAGAGCTCAGCAGTGATTGATCCAGGACCTATTTGGTCCAATCAGCTCTAAGCAAGACAGCATGTCATTTCAGCCATCAAGAAATTCAGCATCAATATCCATCACAGTGCTAGATTATTAACCGCATTGACAGAAAATGTTCTTGAGCCAAAGATCTATTATCTAGCAGATAATGTCCACTGAGGAGGGTATTTGTTCAATTATGCCAATGTGTTTTAAATGCGTTTTTATTGCTTTAGACTGCTTGAAATGGACGGATTTAGGTGAGAGTCATGTCAGCTTAGCCTTAGAGTAATCACTGCTTGAAACCTAATTTCCTGTATATCCATTAGAAAAAACAGTGATAAACAATAAACTGTTTGGGATGTCGAAAAGCAAGCCCAAACCTCCCATTCCACTAAGTTGTAAATCACCTTGCTCATTCCTGGCTTTGCCGTTAGGTCAGAGTAGCTTGGTGCCCATCCAGACGGTGATCAGCGCCAGATCAGTGGTAAGGGCACAGCTGGTATGGTGCGTGGGTAGTGATGGAGATGGAGACTGCCATTTATTTTATGTGACAGCGGTACAAACCGCTCACTGCTGGATTTACCCAGCACAGTGGCGGGGAGAGACGCCAAGAAACCTGTCTTCTGGAAACAAAACTATTGGAACAGAAAATCTGTACATGGTGCTGGGTAAAAAACTGCTTAATAGTGTTGTCGAGGGGTGGGGGGGGGGGGTCTCTGGAACTAGATTAATGTCAGTTTACATTAAAGGACAAACTGGAGGAGCTATGTGGCTAATATGCGTTTGTGCCGTGATACTGACTTTTCAGGGAGCATTTATTTTTTTAAGATATAAATATGAATGTAGGCGAGCCCGCAGGATAAACAGTCAGAATAGCATCTAATCATGAGAAATACCATACAGTTGACTACTGGTCTGTTCAAACTTTGAGAGCACTTACCTCGACTGAAACTTATTTTACATGTACCTGTCACATGCAGGTCTGTTTCTTGTATGAAGGCATTAAAGCCTCCCTCCACCACCACCAGGTTGGCATATCTGGATATAAATAAGTTCCTTTCTAGAGTTTTAATAAGATACTATTTTTCCTCCAAGATGGCAAGTCCCTGTTGTTGTGACCTCTGCGAAGGGCGCAGATGGGGCAGTGTGACAGTCAGTCACTGCAGGATGGACACAGTCCACACACCCACTGCTGAACAGACATGCAAAGCAACAGGACCAGCGCTCCCCGGATAGATTTAATATTAAAACCCCAGCCTCAGAAATATAGGTTGTGTCATATCCCTGGCACTAATAAAGCCTTACAGAGGATTTAATGTGTCCCTTGATTGTCAGCTGATTTCACACCTAGCTCATTGACATGCACTCTTATCAGGAAATTACCAGACTAAATAATGTGTGTGCCATTTGTAAAAGAGGGACTGGTTGACTGATTGAGCTCCGGAGGCCCAAAACCGCTGCAAAATATGTGGAGTCAAAAATAAATCTTGCACAGCTGGTATGAGATGTAGATAGGAAGGCCGTGTGGACTAGTGGTTAAAATTAAGGAACTGGTATGTACTGTAAACAGTGTGGCATAGTGGTTTAATGTGGTCTGTGGTTATATCTAGTGGTTAGAATATAGATACCACAAAATTACTTTTCTCACCTCTTCAAAAGTCAGGTTACATTGCCATCACAAGCATCGCTGTGCAAATGTGAGAGTGATTTATCAGGCTGATGTAATCTGTTGGTGAAGTTGGTCAGACTAAAGTTTAAGAGATGAAGGACAATGCTAAAGAGGCTTTAAATATATATTTCCATAACTTGTATTAGCATTATTAGAGAGTTGCTTGTGTTCAGTGATAATGGAAAGAAAACCAACACTGAGTCATAACCGATTCAGACATTTCTAATGTAGCTGAAATACATTAAAAATGGTTGCTTAATCTGTTTGTGAACTTAAATAATATCTGTACTGATGATTGGTTAGTGTACTTGAATGGATGGATACTGTACCTTTGGTGGATTGATTGAGAAATCCAGTGGAATTACATTATTAATCAATAGAAATTGTTAAAAAAAAAAATATATATATATATATATATATATATATATATATATATATTTTAATTATGTATGAATTATGACCCTTACACCAAATTGTACCTTTGGTGTACCTTTGGTGGATTGATTGAGAAATCCAGTGGAATTACATTATTAATCAATAGAAATTGTTAAAAAAAAAAAAATATATATATATATATATATATATATATATATATATATATATATATATTTTAATTATGTATGAATTATGACCCTTACACCAAATTCTGCACACAAGTGCGTTGGCGAAGCAGGAGGTTTGGGTAAAATTACTACAGTTGCTAGCTGTGTACCTGGTCTGGGATAAATAAAGGGTCCCCTTATCAGGACTGCCTGTACATCACCTCTCAAGCACTAAATTATAGATTTAATTTCCCGAATGAGATGCCAGTGACGCAATGTGTAAAGAGTCCCAGTTAAACCACTTCCCCTGTAGGGTGATCTGTGACATCTTCATGTAGCTAATGAGGGATTGTGACATGCGATTAAGCAATCCAAACATTACAAGCTAGAATTCTCTCTAGAACAGTGTACTGTACTTAGAGCCATGTTAACTCTTGTAGTAGCAACGATCCCATTAGACGGTAGTCCTCTAGGAGACAATGGATGTTTGTGTGCATGCAGGTTCCCCTACACTACATAGGGAAAACACTTAGATGGGAAGTAAACATGTGTAGTGTGCTTCAACTCAAAGCCTTGCTATGATGTAGTTAAATATCATCTTATGGCTTCATGGTGCCTACCTGCTGTACGGTTGAATAGTCAAACTGGTCATAAACTCATCTGCCACCATTTACAATATTACCTTCAACTTGCAGGCCATCGCTCAGGCAATTTACAGGTCATAAGCTGTAAAAACCAGTGGGACTAAATGTCCGCAGGTAGCAGAAATGAAAATGATTTCAAATTTTGAAAGAATTTAGTTTCAGCATTAAAAAACAAAGTTAATGAAATGTATTCAAGGATCTGCCGTCATGGAGAGAGCTTTGGTTTTTATACCATTGACATACCGTTAAAATCCTCAATCTCCAAGAGAAGAACCATTAACCACAGCATTACAAGCAATAGCAACTCAGTGGAACAAATATTGAACAGTGGTCCTGAAATGAGGTACTCCTATAGAGTGCAGTTATTAATTAGCAGTGTGTTTTGGTTTATACACCACTGTGACACAGTTCATTATTGGTGCTCCCAAATAACATAACACAAGCTGTTGCTGGCATGCACAAATCACAGTTCTTAATTTTCTTGGAAGCTGCCTTGCTTAGATAGATTTTGGAAATAGGTTTTCACCCAAGAAGTCAGTTTTCCTGCTGCAATCTTGTGCGGTGTGGGTGGGGGTTGTCACCATGTACAAGTGTTTCTATTAAGAAACATGACGACAAACTCTGTGTAATCTTTTTTCCAGATCAATGTGGCAAGAAAAAGTTGGTGGATTAAAATCTCTTAAGATTAATCTCTTTTCTATCTCCCCTTTTCTGTATTAAGCCCCTACAGCAGATACTTGACAGGCACTCAGTTTGCGTAACAACATGCTTATTATAGTTCCCTTTCAGCTTCTCGCTGCAGTAATTGAAAAACAAAGCATTTGTCCAAATAGGCCAACAGAAAAAAACATATGAAAAGCTGAAACCAAAAAAAAGGCTCCTTTTTAAAACAGACTAGAGCAATCAGAATTAATTGTTGTCTTTGTATGTGATGTTATTGTAGAGTCTACAATGTAGACTGTCAGGTTGTCATTATGTGCTTCCAGCTGGCAAGGTTGAAAGAAAAAATGAAAATGACGTGTTTTTTTGTTTTTTTTTAATTTTTTTGTATATTGTATGCATTTATGGCTACATGTCTGATGGCATCCTTCAATTTGTTCAGGAATGTTTTTTTCAACAACAGCTATGCAAAGTAGCAGAGTAACCCCAGTGTTTGTATAATTATAGAAAATATACAGTTAGCTAGTGACACAGGCAAAATCTGTGCCCTGTGATTTTGTGATTATTATTTGATGTGATCAAAACAAGTCGTATGTCTTCTAAAAAGTACCGTAAGTCATTGCAGATATTTTTCTTTATTTTTTTTAAATTTAGAATGTCCCATTATTTTTCCCCTCACCATAGCACTTCCTCGCACAGCTCAGGAGAACCGAAGGTTCAGAGGGCGTCCTCTGATCCCACGATCCAGCAAGTTCCACTTTTATATCCTGGAACTCGAGAGCGGATATCAGTGAGCTACTGGCCTCTGGAGGACAAAGGCCAGCCCTGCAGGTGTTCACCTGAGCTCACTAGGGGCCTGGCCGGTAGTCCGCTGTAGCGCGATGAGTTTAAACAATCCCTGCCGGTTTTGCCTCCCTAGACTCGCGAGAGCAACAGAGCCAATGTGATGCTCTTATCTGGAATCAGAGAGATCAGACACTTCGCACAGCCAGGACGCAAACCTGTCTGTATGACTCGCCCTGCACATGACATGGCTGTGCTTTTACCAGGTGAGCCACTAAGACACTTTTCTATGTTACATCACAAGAGTTTTGTGTCCTGGGAAGAATTACCTAATTAATACATGAATGCCTTTCTCTTACATTCAACCTTTTGGGTATTGATTGTTTATTAAAGATGTACCACTTCAACTTGCCAGCTGAAAAAATATTTAGAAGCTGTGTGTAAAGGATTCCTTGATCATTAATGATGCAGTAGTATTAATGCAATGCAATAATAATGCAGTATTAATTGCATGTCACTGTAAACAGTTATTACCACAATTTCTTGCTTTGTGTCGGTGGCAGCTCAAGATGGAACAAATTCTAACCCTAATACGCTATTATTGGTGTGGCAATAAGGATATTTCAGATTAACAGCATGTAAAACAAATAAAATAATTCCTTAAAACAAATCGGTACCCCATCCCGATAATCGCATTCTGGGAAAGAAATCCATGTTGAGATTCAATCTCCATTTTATCGAATAATATTTGACGGAAATGTACAAGTAAAAAGACGCCCATCATTTTCAAAAGCTTTCTCTTAGCTATCTTTTACTGTTTGTTATTCCCAGGGTCAATTCCATTATTAGTGTGTTTCCGATTAAGTCAGAGTTATCAAGTGCATATGCTATGCTTTTCACTATAAGATATTTCACACATCACACTTGCAGGGGCTCTTAAATAGAGGCCAACCCTTCTTGTTTCATCCACTTTAACATCTGTCTCTCTGGAATTCTGCCTAATAATGCACATTTTTTCGATCGCAGTAAAACATCATTTTCCAATAGGATTCTAGGAAGTAGAAGAAAGCTGGCAGCTGTACATACATTTACACAAGCTGAAAACACAAGAGGCTTACCAAAATACAACAGCAGGGCATAGGGGAGCTGAATTCAGGAAAGATAAATACAATCGTTGTGAGACTTTTTTTTTTAATATGCTTTTTTGTGTGTCTTGTACAATTCTGTGTTGCTGTTTCTGCTTAGATACTTCTGCAAAATAAAACAATAGAGACTGATAACAGTTTCTGAGTGGATAAAATCTGAGACAGGGTCACATAATAAATAGTGTGTTATTATGTGTTAAGTAAGACACTTATTTTAAAGTGTAACACTCTAGTTTTAAAAAGTTATCGTCTTTCCTCTACTCTGTAGGTGTACTGCATTCATTTATATTCGTAATTTAGGCTAGAAACATTTTACATTTAAGTCCCCTGTGCTGTGCATAGGGATAAGGTGAATAATTCAGACCCACTATATCAGGGCCATTTTATGACAGATATTGATTTTTCTGGGGACTGATAGTCTGCTTGTGGTGTTACGTGTCAGAGAGGCTGTGGTTTGAATGTAAACTCACCAGCGCAAAAGTTATTCTGTGTGTCCATGACGGACAGCGATATTCAGGTTGGTATTTGATTGCCATTGAAAATCCCTCTGCCATTCTTTTTTTTTTGTATTATTATTATTATTACGACTGAGAGGAAAAGATCATCTTTCGTAAAAACAGTTAAATATACCATTTAGCAGTACAGTAGATGTGCACAAAATAGAAATTGTAGATGAAATCCACTCATCTTTAAGTGGCAAATTGTTAACCTTTACTATGTGCTTATCTAGGCACCAAAACTTGTGGCGAGAGATCGTAATTGCATCCAAATAACTAGGGCTTTTTATTATGACACAAAATACCCCCCTTTCAGGATTAACCTTTCATTACAGAATGTTTAAAGGCACTTACTGTCAGCAGCATATTCTTATTCTTATTATACCTTTTATTTGTTTATAAATGGTTTACTATATATAAATGTAGTTGATAATATGATATTAAACTATCTAGTTGTTAATAAAACATATATTTTTTGGCTGATGAAAAACAATAATACAGCCCTACCCACCTCAGCATTGCTGGCTGTTAATTACCAATGACTCTGTTCCCGCCCCATCAACTCTTATCTTTCTCTAAGGAGAGCCAATTATCCATTAATTGAGCACAAGCGGCTTGGAAAGTGAACAATATAGCGTGCGCCTGACAAGAATTCCAATCCTGTATGACTTTGGCTCAGCTTGTTTATAACATTTTTTTGTGTCTGCAGGAAGGAAAGGAGGTTAGCGAGATCTTCCAAATGCCCTGTGGACATACCAGATGAATAATATTTGTTCATGTGTTCATTAATACAGTATCAAAGAACTGAAGTCATGCATTATATATATATATATATATATATATATATATATATATATATATATATAAATTACTTTACAGAAATGGAATAATTAATCAGAAGCTGTTATCCCTACTTACACTCATTGCCCATCCATATATAGGTTTCCATAGCAACCCACCAAAAGCATACCCCACCCTACTGGCTCTCTAAACCGCTTTCCTATTAACCTTCACACACAACCATAAAATTATTTTATTTGAAAATATATATGGTACAATTACAAAATATTTTACAAAATTAGGATGGCCCAGTAGGACAACTCCAGGTATATATCAGGCTTCCTCGCTGAGCTGCTTCTTCTAAAAGGCAAAAACTAATTTTTTCTGTGTAATGTTTATTGATTATCCTCTTTAAGTAAAACAGCCATTAGCTTTGGTATTGATTGCCTGTGCCCTTGTCAAGAGGTTGTCGGAGGATTAAAAAGATGCCAAGTATTGGACAGGTCTAAAACTGAATCTCGATGGAGGCAGAAATGTGGACTGATCCATTTCCCCCAGTTAAGTAACATGCCTTAGTTGGTGGACACACATCAGAGGGACACTCATGGCTGGTATCTTGTTTTCTAAGTCAGAAGTATTGATGATTTCTGTTGAAGTTCTGTGTGATGGACCCTGAGGGGGAAAAGCTATAGCATTGGTTAAATCTGCTCCCATGCAAGCCATACAATATAGTGGTCTTCCTTGGCACTAATACAGAATAAATGGCTGGTACAGGCTATATATACTTTTTAGCATTTGTAACATTAAATATAATTATTAAGTAAATTCCACTCTGCAATTTTGCTTTGGCCTTTTCACTTGTTTCAAACTAGAGGACCATTTACATATTGTATTATTTTCTCCTTGTCCTGTTACTACCATCAAAAAAAAAATACAGTTAAAGTAACACAAAGTTTATTTGCCCAAGTAATTAATTTTAAATGCTATGAATTAATATGATTCTCTTCACTTCACGTAATAATAACTCTGCTTACATGCTGTGTCATTTAAATGCCCTCCCTCAAAAGATATTTAAATCCAGCTTTCCCCTCACTTCCCTACTGCACCCCAGTAACACTAATACACTTGCCCAGCCTCAGGGCCAGGTTGTAAATCCCAAATTCCAGATCAGCATTTGCACTAGAGCCAAAGACATTTCTCAAGAGAAGTTATAAATGTAAGTCTTTATTCACAGACATATCTCTGTAAACAAGGACACACTGTCCTAGAAAATAAAACAAAGCCCAATTATTTTAAATAACCATTCTTCATTGAATATTAGTTTTCTAGCTCCCTAAATCATGAGTGCCATTGTCCTGAATTCCCTTGGATGAATTAATAGCTCCGTCATCTCTGTTACTTTTGTCATTAATATTATCGTGTTTTCAAAGAAAAAAAAATGCACACAAAAATAAGATTTTTTTAATTGTGTAGATACATATTCCGTCAACTGTGCTAATGCCTGAATCCCAGAATGTCAGAAAACCATACCCAGCCAAAAGGTGTAATTTAATATCGTTGTCTACCAAAAACAAATAAAGAAAGAAATGCAGCTGGTACGTTAACAGAATTTGGAGTTCATGTTTAACTTAGGAGTTTACAGTCTGCAAAACCCTAGTCCTTTTTTTAACTTTTCTGTCATTTTTTGAAGAGGATGGCACCTAATTCAAATTGTTGGCTTTGCATAATGGCCAGCTGTTGACTTCCCCTTATATACCCCAGAGGAATATACAGACAGGAATATAGCATAGACATGGCTTGACAACTTAATTCTGATTATCTGTGGAGTTCTCATTACTTTCTGTAAATGGCCGTGGGATCAATGAAAGCACGTTTTTCTTCATGTAATCTCTTGCCAGCATCTGAAGCAGGCATTACCGTTCGTAAGGATTTATGGGAGAGCAATTCAAATGGATTAAACCCAGTGTACAAGAATTCTGTGTGGAAGACATTATCACTCTTATAATAATTTTATCATTTCTCAATTTTATTTAAAGATTCTGGATCTTCAGTACTGGACACAGGACCTCCTGATTATTCAACATGACTCTAAGCAGCAATGCTTCAAAGGGTACAAACTTTTAATTGGACCATAAAAGATAAACATATTGGATTCTGTATAATAAGGTTATATTAATGTAACTACCTTTGGCAAAGTGTTTACTTGTGAGGACTGAATTTCATTATGCTTTTAGTAAGGTCGTTTTACATTTTAGAAGCAGTGACAATTTGGAACTTTCTTGAAGTTCTTTAGGGTACATTCTTTTTTTTTTTTTTTTATATAAATTTAGTCGTTGCCAATTAGTTTTTATTATTTTCTCCCCAATTTGAAATGTCCAATTATTTTTAGGCTCAGCTCACCGCTACCACCCCTGCGCTGACTCGGGAGGGGCGAAGATGAACACACGCTGTCCTCCGAAGCGTGTGCCGTCAGCTGCCCGCTTCTTTACACTTTGCAGACTCACCGTGCAGCCGCCTCAAAGCTACAGCGTCGGAGGACAACGCAGCTCTGGGCAGCTTACAGGCAAGCCCGCAGGCGCCCGGCCAGACTACAGGGGTCGCTGGTGCGCGGTGAGCCGAGGACACCCTGGCCGACCTAACCCTCCCTCCCTCCCCCGGACGACGCTCGGCCAATTGAGCGCCGCCCCCTGGGAGCTCCCGTCCACGGTCGGCTGTGGAATAGCCTGGACTCGAACCGGCGACGTCCAGGCTATACAGCGCATCCTGCACCCTAGCGAGTGCTTTTACTGGATGTGCCACTCGGGAGCCCCCTTTAGGGTACATTCTTGTGCCTCTTCTGGAGTTTGCTTTGCTGTCTCCTCCCCCTCTTCCAGAAGAGCTCCTCTGCCCTACCAGCTGTTTAAATCAATGTGATCTGGTAAGTTGCCATGGTGCTGTCTGTCTACACACTTCTTTCACCCAGCACAGACCTGAGCATTCCTTTAGCGAGCCTCTGTTTTGATGGACTAAATACAGTTTTATATCATGAAACTGTTCTAGGCTGCTGTTCTCTCCTTTAACAATATCAATCTATCAGCCATTCTTTAAATAACTCACAGGTGAATGCTTTGTGAAAAGGGCTCATATAGATTGCTTTAAAGCACACATCAAAGTCCATAGAGGTATTGTGAAACAGGTCAATCTTACCTACGTGCAATCTAATTACATCTGCTGTGGGCATGGCAGGAGGCACAGCATACTGCATAATTGTATTATTAGTTGTACTGTGATACTTGAAATGTATTTGCTTACCATTGTAAGTTGCCCTGGATAAGGGCGTCTGCTAAGAAATAAATAATAATAATAATACGCCTATAAACACCAACCAGGAGGAGAAGTCTGTCAGACGCTACACAGTGCCAAGCCCAGGCACAGCCCGACACAATGCTCTCCCACACTGATTGCTTAATAGTAAACATCTGTGTGCTTGTCTGTTTGCCATACGTACAGTTCAGCTAACCAGCTTCATTGTAATACTAACAGATCCATAATTCAGATTTTAAGGATCATATCCCTGGATGATACTACCATCTGGGCTTGCTTGATCTGTTTAGAAAAGACAAGTGTTCCTTATCTTTTTTAATGCTGCTGCAGATTATGACTCTGGCTCTTGAAGACTGGGTGTAATCTGTTAATTGGAAGACCCGTTTTATGAGTCCATGAATCAATTCTTTATTAAAGCAATTAGCCCTTGGTGTTTGTCACTGTGGGTAGCTGAACACGTCAGTTCATCAGCATTAGACACTTTTTAGACCATTTTACAGCACTGAGGAATCATACTGGATTGCATCAACCGTGGCTATCTCCCCAAAATGATCCAGCTGTGATCCTAGTGGGGTTTAGGTTGATCAAATCAACCCCTTAGTATCTTAAAAGCTTTAATGATCTGTGATTTACTGTACCATGCTTTCTTGTGCTGCCATGCTTTACCAACAGCAGACAGTTGTCCAATTTGCTTTAACAACAGAAAATAGAAACTGTTAATGATTCAAATGACCAAACTAGTTACCAGTTGTCCTATTGTTTTTTCAATAGAAAACAGCCACTTGGATATTAAATTGACCAATGGCCAAATACTGTAGCTCCCTGTAGGCCATTCAGCTTCTCTGATGGATATTTCCTTATTTAAATCCTGAATGACCAAGCTGAAGTCAGTTTCCAGTCAGTCATTCAGTATCTGCCCCATGGAAGTTTTCAGTATGAGACCCCTTTTGTTAATGCTGTAGTGCTGTGTGATAAATAAATAAACAACACACATCTAGTATGTCTGACTTTGGGCTTTATATTTATGGGACAGCTGTAATCAGCAAAGTAATTGGCTATTACGAGGGGGATAAATCATTAAAACCAACACCATAAGGGTTACACGCTGCTCTTATCAGTCACAAAGTGTCAACTACCAAACTCAGAACTCTTTATTCCTCCTCACAGCACAGTAAACAGAAAGTGGGCAGCTGGGGCTTAGGTATGGGGCTTTTTAGGAATTTCATTCAGTGAAACAATTCCATTCCCAAACCATTTATTCTCCAAACCTGTTCTTTACCATCTTGGAGTCTTCTGTGTGTTTTCTCAGTAGTCATATAATAATGTGCATTATCATAGTTCTTTGAGAAAGACATGAGAGTAACACCATTAACATGCAGAATAAACATTGCTGTCTCAGCAGATATAGAGCACAGAACCAGGGACATTAACCAGCAGGCAAAGATACTCTGGTTTTCATGTTAAAATGGGTTTGACTTTATAGTACCATGGTACGGTTGTCAACAAAATGAACTTCCATAGCAGCAAGCTTATCTTAATATGTGTCTTTTAAATGTTTTAATGCAGTTAAGTTTTTTTTTTTTTTTTTTTTTTGTATTATTAATAGGGTTTATACAGGATGCTATTTCAACTTTTGATATTATAGAAGCAATGATTACAAATAGAGAATGTATCAATAATGGATTTCAGTTTCCATCATGCAATATTAAAGCTGGGTCAGCACAAGAAGGTTAAAGAACAATAATCCTCCATTTTTAAAAGCAAATAAGGGGGCCGGGAGATGTTGAGTCCCCCAGAGAATAAAAAGGATCACGTGTGAACTTATAGAATATGCAATACAAATATCACTAAGGGGTGTCCTTACAAAACTACATATTGGTCTTGAATACATTTGCATGCAAGACTGCATCTTCAGCTAAGAAATTGTGTATTCACATTACATACATGAGGCTTAGTGATCCACCCGAAACTCATGTTTAATTAAATTAAAAAAAAAAAAAACCTTGTCAAAAGAGCCTTCAACATGTTTTGTTTTGCATGTCTGTTTTCTTTGAACAATTGTAAATGTACTTGTGCGGCAAAGTTGTAGACCTGATTTATAAACACTGTGTAACACATTTATGAGAATTAATTTATGAGAAAGCAGAATCTAATTATGAGGAAACAATATCCCATCATTAACCTTACCATGTCCATGTCTCCATCTCCCATCATTAACCTTACCATGTCCATGTCTCCTGCTTACACTACAGAAGCATGTTGACTTTCACACTACAAAATTGCTCCTTGTTGTCTGTTTGTTTATAGTCTTCATAGTTTGGCTTTCTCTGTATTCTGCATTTTTGAGAATTAATATATGTCAAGGTAGAAGGTAATCAAGAAAAGTAGAAATTTACTGAAACATTGTTTTTGTAGAATAATAATAATAATAATAATAATAATAATAATAATAATAATAATATTTTTAACTCATGGGGCACTAAACCATGAAAAACTCAATATTATGTAAACGTGTGTACTGCACTTCCCTCTAGTGGGAAAACCTTGGATTACACGGTTTAGAAAATATTAGTGATAGTTAATTGCAGGAAATGTGCGAATACAGCTTGTCATATTTTGTTTACTACCTGCTGTTACCCCTGATTGTGGTCTCCTGTTGATTAAATAGGTGGCAATTAGATTTTAAAAAACAACTTTTCCTATGATAAACTGTAGTTTGGTTAAACATCATATAAGCTTGAATACTTTGATATACACAAATCAAACACACTTACACACAACACACAATATTTTATTTGTATTTTTTTTAAACATATTACCCAATATGTACAATGTATTAATACAGTAGGGCAAGTTATAAACTTAAGTAGTGTTTGCAAATACGTTATAATAAAATGTGTTCCACATTTTAGTATGAGGTCTGTGGATACTATATCCGAACACTAAAAGCTTTTTTAAAAAATGGACTGTTCTCTGCCCTACTTCATTCTCTTTTATTCCACCACAGAGCAGTAGTGTCAGTACCGATACTAAATTACAGACTCTGTTATTCAAAGGTCATTTTCCATTTCCCTGTCTGTTAGGGAACAGTACCGTTAGTTTGAAGAGCGCTCGCGGACGTGACTCGAGTGAGGATGATGAAAGGTATAAATCTGCACTTCTTGTCCAAGCCTTTCAGACAAAAGAATGATTTTATTGCCGAGCTGTCATACAGTACAATGGCTGTTAAAAAAAAAAAAAAAAAAAAGTCCCCACATTTTAGATGTAATAAGCTTTTAGGTTGCACAGCAAAACAATGACCGTGAATTCCACTGAATTGAAATGGAATATGCAATGAATATCTGCGCTATGCTTCAGTGCGGGAGGTCCCACCTCCGCATATGAGAAAGCCTGGTGAACCAGTCCGAGGGTGGACATGAGGCTGGCAGGGGAGAGTGTAGACTGCACGGGGGTAGGGGTGAGGGCTGGTAGGTGACGCAATCAAATATAAAGTCATAAGCCCGATACCAGCTGCTGCTAGAGAACCGACTCTTTTGCACAGAGGTATCGGCTCTATGCTTCAGCGCGGGATGTCCGGAGTTCATGTCCCACCTCCGCCTGTGAGAACCCCGTCTGCAGAACCGAAAACGTTATAATACTATAAATTCCAATTGAAAAGCAAATTAATAATAGCTTGGACTGTCAATGACTTTCATTCCTTGTGTGACTTTTTGAATGTGACACTAGATTTCATGAACACGAACTTTGGAGAATATAAACTAGATTCTAACTTCTTGATGTTCAGTGCAGAGGTCTGTCCGTAAAAAGTGTCATGTATTGAGCATTACTACCAGTTATTGCTTCTCACATGTCTTTCTTCAATATGGCTGTTGTGTACAGTTCAGAACTTAAGGGACGCAGAGCCCAGACAGAGTTCAGCCAACTGTAGGCACAGGTGCCATGTTGTCAGCAAACTAGTGTGGGCGTGCACTCTCCGCAATGTAAATCTATGAGGAGCAGCTGATCGGTGTTATTTGATCGGGAGAGTCGGTACAAATACATTCAAGTCAGTGCAGATTAGGTAAAATATTACTTTCAATTTAAGAGCAACTTCAAAATCCTGTCCTGTCTCTAAGTCTCCGGTAAGTACTGGAGCCAGTTGGAAAGTCTAGATGATATGAGAAAACCTGGCAAGAAAATTGATTAACCCCATATTTTGTATTTAATTTATTTGTTCATACTGGTCTTCCTCAAAATGCTCTGTAATTATTTGTGTTTGTTTTTGTTAACCGTCAATGCAAATGAACGTACAGCACTGCAGAAACTGGTGACAACATGGCGCCTGTACCACCGATTTAGGGCGCATGAAAGGGATTGACCAATCACCTGCGGCCGTTCGCCGATCAAAAAAGCAAAAAAGATTGGCCGAACTCTCTCTATATACGGCTCTGTAGGGATCCTGTCTATGCTGCCATCTAGAGGAGCCTCCAAGAAATGCACAAAATGTGTTTTCTTCGGTTCTTTTTTTGCGTACCTCGCTGATAAAGGGACAGATGTGTTTGCATGGGCAGTTATAAGGCTTATTTTCTATTACCTCATGTGTCCTGCAGAGGTCAGCGGTATCCGTCACAGAAGTGAATCAACAGCGAAAGTAAATTATCAGCAAATCCTCTGTTTAAACATACTCAGGGCATGTTATGCATTCTACAGACATGAACAACCAGTCAGTCCCTTTTCACCATATTTTTATTAGTCATGCAGAGAGAAAAAAAAAACAGGAAAACTATAGCTGCTTTTCAGGATTACACGTAATACACAAACAGTTAAAATGTGAACAGAAACATACTCTTTACCAGCGGCTGTTTTGTATTCAGTGGACTGTTGCACATTACAACTGCAGTTGTTCATTTTTAGTGGCAGACTCCCTGTTCACAAGCACTCTTCTGTGGTATTCTAAAAGCGATTAAACCAGCAGGCAATCAGATACATTAGAGATACAGGTGTATACAATTTCAATTGGGATGGCTTACAGACAGCGTCTGTAAGCCATCCCAACAGCGTCTTTGTTATTTCAATAGAAACAAAACCATGCTGGTACATTCTGCGTATTGTATTTGACAGTGTGAACTTCATCTAATCTACTAATGCAAACCTTAAGTGGAGGCCTAATCCTAGTATGGTATGTTATTGGTATATTATATTGTTGCTATAATGCTTGTGATACTCTACATCGATTTAGGGGCTACCCTGTAAAATCAGTTGTTTGTTGTCTACACTTTTAATTGTATCTAATTGATTTTTTAAAAACCTTTATTTTCAGCCTAGCTTTTTCTTCCCTCTAGTGTAGAAGGTTAATTGTTCTCTTCTTGATTTCACTGTACTGTATTTACAACAAAAACTACTATATAATAGCACCTAATGCATAACAGCATAGTCAGTAAAAGATCAAAATAAACATTCTGAATCTAAGCCAAGGGCAATAATGGGTTTATTGTCTGAGAATATTGTTGTGTTTGAATAGCAAACTGTGTTTTCTTCTGAAAAACAGATGTTGAAAACAAGGACTGTACAAGTTCAAGCTTTATGAATCCTAAAGGCTGTATTCATAACTAAATTGTGTACAAGTGAATACAAAGTATTTTTACTGTACACTACTGATTTATTAGCACTGCCCCTTATAAATGTTTGCCACAATATTTTTGCATAGTATTTCTGCAGTTTTAGCATGCTTTTCCAATGGCTATACTATATATTTACCGTAGTTTACCCTGTTTTGCCATGTTTAATAATATGCTTTTCCATACCTTGTTGTTCTTTACAATGCTTACCTACGCTTTACCTTGCTTTCGCTGTGCTTTATTACACATTGCTATGTTTTTACCATTTTAAACCTTTATAAGGGGCCCACGAGCTTCCATGTTTTTAATGTAGCTTTTACTGAATATCTATTGTAAGTGCCTGATTCATGGCCGAGATCCAAGCTTGCAGGCTGATAGCTCAGGTGATTGGCTTGCCTCTATTGCTTTATCCTGAAGGATTGCTACAGGGTATAGAAGGGTTGCTGCAGGGTGCGTGGAGTGGAGGGAGCCTCCAGGAGTCCTCAGGGATTCCTCTTCTTGGGGATGACCTTCTTCTTGGGCGGGGCTGCAGCTCGTGCTCCTCCACTGGGAACCTTCCCAGCCTTGACCTCTTCGATGAAGGTCTCCATGCCCACGAACTTCTCGCTGAGATCCCCAAGCCGCTCCTTCAGCGCATTGAACTCATTGAAGAGGTCGTCCAGGGCCTCTGACAGCGGCGGGATCCTGCAGAAACAAGAGCGAGATAGACAGAGAGAGAAAGTGGGATTATTCCCTGTGGCATTTCATGAGCGGGCCTGTTTTAGCTGCTGAAGATCTGGATGCGTACTTGTGTGCTATGTTAGGGACAACACCATATATGATGCCTAAACCCAGATGAAATGAATTACCCATATACCTGGAAAACCTCACTTTAACTACAGTATGGACATTTCTGTTTTATTTTGTAAAAAAAACAGTTGTAGATCCTGTTTGTGTTCCCTGGTATGGTTAAACACCCAGGATGATGACTGTCAATGTCAACTAACTTAATTATCCTGTGGCATACTCATAATTGGTTACAGAACTGGTATAGTTACGTGCATTACCTAAGTTACACCATTACCCAGTGCCATATATTCATAGATATTGACAAAAAGGTAATTTGAGAAGGTTCACTGTCCTTTTTGCATACCATTATCTGCTTGTTACCAGCCATGCATATTGAGAAGTGTTTAAAGTACAGGAACAATGGGGCCAGGGAGTAAGTGTGCTTCTGTGCTGGTTCCAGCTGGACTCTGCCTCACTGCCTCACCTGGAGTAGTCTGGGAGGAGGGCCTGGTGGTCATTCTGAACAAGGTTCTTCATCTGATTCAGGATGTCGAATCTCCAGTTGTCTAGGACCTCAGTTAGATTGGCCACCCCTCGCATGTTGACCTTATCGGCTAAAATGAAACATGAGCGACAATTTATGACCAACAAACTGCAGTCTGTGACCGTCAATACCTCCAATGGCATGACTTGTGACCATTAGAATTTTACATTTTCTAAACCATCATTTACTGTGTATATATAATACAAAAAAATGAAGACGGGGCCAAGGCTAACTTGTAAAATAAATTCAATTTATTTTACAAATTATGCCAAGGCATATTCTCTCTCTCCCTCCGTCCCTCCCTCTCTCCCTTCCTCCGCCCTCTCTCTCTCTCTCTCTCTCTCTCTCTCTCTCTCTCTCTCTCTCTCTCTCTCTCTCTCTCTCTCTCTCTCTCTCTGTCTCTCTCTCTCTCTCTATATCTCTCTCTCTCTCTCCAGACAATTTCAGCACCTACATTGGAGTACATAGATATTTACCTCTACTGTAATTTACAGATTCAAATTTATGGTCAGGTATAATCCTACAGGAATTGTATACTGTGTTTACTGTAGTTTAACGGAGTGCTAATGCTTTCAAATCTTTATCATTTTCTTAAGACATTTTGGTCTCTGTTTTATTGTGTTGATAATCTATTGGTTGAAGATATTTCAAGTACAGTACAGGAAAACTTGTGGGGTATGAATTATGATTTTAGAATAAGATCCAGAGGCAGCATGGGTTTCTTGGGCACTCCCTCAGTAGCCACAACTGCACCAATACAATATCCCTGAACCAAATACTCTTCAGTAGCAATGGAGAGGTACAACAATAGCAATAGTTCTGTACTGAGGTAATTTAGTAGCACAAGTTGATATACATATACTCTCCATTTCAATCAGACCAGTACCTTTCATGAATCACAAGAACCAGAATTCAAGATGAATTCAGCTAGGCTTACCTCCATCTCTGTAGTCCCATTCATCTTTAACAGGTCTCTTTTGGCATTGCACAGTCCCAAGAGCCAGGACCAAAAGCACACCCAGCCGAAAATACATGTTGGGATCCTGGAAACGCCCTGATTACCCTGGAACAGATACTGATACTGAGCCTTCCAAAGAGTTGGGTGATGTGATTTAGTCAGGAACATGACTTACAATATCTTATTTTATGGTTTTTGCCACCCTTTTCAGTACAAGTACACTGTTTTAAATTCCTACAGATGCAGATAGCATTATCCCCTGATTGTGCAGTATGTAATATATTGTATCTAGTAGTATATAGTTTACTGTTATTTACCATGGTTGTACATGTACTTATCATGGTACACAATAGCAACTATATTCTAAAATAAGCTAAATAAATGGATAAAGCTGGTAATGAGTTTGAGATACCAGACCAGTGAATACCCTGAAGATAAGCACTGTTTGGCTTTGCTTTCAGCATTCTCCCATTAGCAAGCCATTGAAAGGCACTGAGGAACTCAGTCTAACAGTCCTTGATGTGTGGATACATGTGCAGGTTCCCTTAATCTTAATCATCTTGTGTTGGCTATAAATCCTAATAAAACTCTGGAACTATGATCAGATAGTTCCAGTAATGTTAATTCCAGATGAACAGTGAATACCAAAATAATACAATCGAGTGACAAAGACAAATTCTCAAAGGGGTTTCTTCAAGGTTAATACAATCAATTGAAGGGTAATACTGTAACTTTTATGCAAACACATTTTTAGTACCACAAATTACTTTCTACATGTTTTCCAAATAATACATGACAGCTTTAAGAGAACTAAAATAACAATACAGAAACCTAAATTATACCTTAGCTTGTATTTACTGAATAAGATAGAAATAATTCTGTTTTTCCAAAGACCGTTTCCTAAAGAATTGTTCTACATTATATAGTAAACAGAAAACATAATTAGCCTAGTTATCAGAACTTTGTTTTATTTAAATATCTATTTAATAATAATAATAATAATAATAATAATAATAATAACAAAATTCCTATTACATGAGACTGACCAAATATATATTTTAATTATCTGTACAACAACTGGTGGGCTTGCCAACTCACCATTAGTCCAGACTAACCTCCAACTTGTCACACAACTTTAACAAACAGGTTTACTATATATTTAATATTCACATTTAAAGATAAAAATGTATTACCAATCAAATTGAAATGAACAAATCTTAAATAAACAACCATTGCCTACCTGGTTGATGATCTGAGAAACTCAGCTGCAGCTCTCAATTTCACTCTGAAGGTGTTGCACAGCCTCCACAGCAAGCGCCTGTCTGGAACTTGTGTGTGTGTGTGTGTGTCTACTTGTGGTAGAGACACACACCCACACACATGAAAAAAAATCTCCACTGGGCCAATCAGTGTGGTTTTAATTACAGCAGCAACCAAAAAAAAAGGTACTGTTTCAAAGTTTCAAAGTTCAGAAACGTTTACTAAACTTCCATTGATTCTCCTCTGATAGTGTATTGTCTATTGATTTTTATTACCTTTGTACCAGTCAACATTGTATTTTTTTAGACAGAATAAAAATCATGCTTAGAAGGCTTGTTGATTGACCACTAGGCAATACAATAGAGTTCCTAAGAACTCCATCTGCCAGCAGCATTTGAAATAGATACAAGCTTGAAATACTTCTTCAGAGGGGCTTGGTGGCACCTTATGGAGGAATGGGTTTCAATCCGACTGTTGAGGTCACATGGGAAATGAGTTTGGTGGTCTAAGCAAAGCTCTAAATGGACAGAAGTACATATTATAAAATCACAACAGAGTTGATTAGCACCATGCCTGACTGGAGCCTGACTGGAGCCTGACTGGAGCAGCTCCACTGCTATACCACTGACAAAAGAGATATGTGCTTCCAGGCAGAACTTTAAAAGCACATGTTGTAAGTTTTGGAGTTCAGATTTTAATGATCCTCCAATTGGGTGACGCCTACAGTCCTATTCATAGTGACTGAACTTCTAACAAAAAATGCCCAGGCTCCTGCTGGCATTTCTACTGACAAAACTGTGAACATCTGGTCAAAAAAACAGAGAACATCCTAGCCCCAACTGTGACTGCTCTTTTAAATGTTTTTATTTCTCTTTAACTTCATTAGGACTTGCTGAGTGATTTAATATCACTAGTGAGTGAGCCAGCACCGATCGGAATTAGTCATTGCTGTTCCCAATGAAGTGAAGCAAGTACCAACATTATTGTGGATTAATATGCAAAGGACGGTGACAGGATGAGCTGACATGTGGGGAAGGTCTACCCAGAGGAGCCCTTGGGATACCCTCACAGGATTTATTTAATGTCCGAAGTTCACCTATTTGCACATAATTAGTAATGCAGAATGAAAACGGCTGACAATGTTGATTACTGATGTAGAGTATTTTTGGTTGTAGACAATAATGCCACACTTTTAGACATGCAAACCTTAAGGTAGCCATTAGCTGGAGTGAACTAAATAGTACTGGTAAAATTTATTGTTTGTATAATATAGGGGCCTATTAAAACAATTAAAGTAAAACTTGCAATCTCTCCATGGCTAAAACGGTATTCCTATCAGTGATATAACATATATAACCGTGACGTGTGTGTAATAATACACAGGTATGCAGCTAAGACAGATTCCTATGACCCTCCTACAGTCATTTGCATACTGCCTTGGGGCAGCCAACCAGAATCTTCCTTACTCCCACTGACTGTAACAGGGTGTATCAATGGTTTTGTTACAATACTAAAATGATGAACTGTTTCAGATATAACAAAGCATGTATATACTGTATTTAATTTACTGGCTGATGTGTCTAGTGAGTTTTGTTCAAATGTTTAGGGAAATGGCAAAATGTGACACATTTATAATAAAGTATTACTAATGATTTCCATTGCTAGCCCCAGACCACTTTATAAATTCTGTACAAAGTATATGGCATTAAAATAAAGTTAAATAGGAGAGAACAGGGTTAGTCTGCTTGTTCCAGCGGAATCGTGGGTGCTGTAAACTTCTGTATATGGTTATAGCTCCCATATCTATAAAGCACATGCTATAGAATTCCTGGCAGTAAACAAGTTTACTAAATATTTTCTCAAATATAAATTGTGTGCTTCATCTTTTTTTTCGTTGTTTGCCTACTTAAACAACCTTTTAAACTCTGTGCAACTTTAACACGCAAGACATGCAATAGTTCTGAAATTAGACAAACATTATGTTACTAAAATGTATTACTAAGTACTAACCTCTGTGATACCTCCAGCATGTCTTCATTTTTAAAACAAGATATCTGGTACTTCACGATGTTCAAGAAAGTTAAAGACATTAATCTGGTGGGGAAAATGTCACTGCCCAGGTGGATATGCAACACTACCTGAAAGCAATTAATTTCTTTAACCTAGCACCAGATAAAATATATTTTTAGAAAGTATGTGTTTCTTTCAAAATTACACATTTGAGAACTATATAATGAATGGATTTGCACAACAGGTTACATTTAATGCAATCCCCTGACTTCTTAAAGTGGCATCTCTGCCTATAATCACACTAATCGAAGGCACACACAACAGTTAATTGTTAAGGAAGTTGCTTGGGAGACATTATGCAGGTCCTGGCATTATGCATTATGTAAACGATATTCAAACAATCCCAGTATTTTTCTCACTGCCTGCTGTTTTTGTTTTTCATTTTCGCATATGCTTGAGCTTTAAACAGCATTATATTATTTTGCCTTGTGTTGAGTTTTTAATGGAGTCCCATTTGAGTTCCTGTTCAGAAATAAATACACTGCTCCCCAGTGCCACATCGACAAAGCTTCTAATAGCTGACACATGTGAACGCAGAGCCAAATCCAGCTTTAAACATAGCATGTCAATTCTCCAGCCAAAACCTTGTTATAACAACACTGCTCCTTCTGTCTTTACTGTTCTCAGGTCTGCATGCTGCAACACTCCACTTCTGCTTACTGGGCAAGATGTACACCAAAATATGTTTCAAAACTAAAAATAAAGAAGCTATATTTGTCATGTTATTATTATAAATCATAATAATCTATGTTATTTATCTGTTACTGACAGAATCTGTCATGGTGGAATGCAGTTTGAGAAATGGGGTTAGTCAAGCTGCACAGCCTGCACAACTGACCAGATTTTCTATTTAAAAGTTAAATAGAATTTTTTTTTTGATGTTCTAGAGATAAGTATGGACCCTGGTTTTGCCTTGACAGAATTATCACAGGGTTACCCTTCCTATATTGTTTTCAATGGCAATGCAGTGGCACAGAGGAGTCCGCAATGGAATGACCCACTGGTGGAACAGTAATTGGTGACATTACAAAATGACACTCTCTTACTTTTTATACCAACTGAAAACAGCATAGTAAGTTTGTAATAAGCTTTTCCATTTCCATTGGATGTGATGGAGTCATTACTTTCAAAGAATGCTTTGACAAAAACTCAACTTACTACTTGCTTTTTTCTTTTCCTCTCTTTTCCATTCTCACACCTCTGCAAGCTTGTCCCATTCATGGATAACTAACACACATACACTTCTCCTAAGTGGCCATTAACAGCCCATCACGCTTTATCAATTGGGGATGAAGTCCATAGTCCAAAATGGTATAAGTAGTGAATGACAAACTTTTAGAAAAAACATTTGTCATTGAATTTAAGTGTCTTTTAGTATTATCACCATTGAGTGTTTATAGTTATGGAGGATAACTGTTTTGTATCACTAACTAAAGCTGAGAAAGGGATATCTGTGGCATAATACTGTAGCGTCGGGTCAAACGAGACCGAAAGTTGTGACTTTGTGTGTTCTGTGCTGAACTTGAGGGGGTGGGGGGTTGTGATTATCACTTCTTTTTTTTTATTAGGTCTGTTAAATCGCTGTTATTTTATGGCTGTGTGTGTACGAACTGCTGCCTGTTACTTTCTTTGTGAGTGTCTCTGCCTACCTCCTGCTGTTGTGTGTGCATCGCCCCCTGCGGGCTTGCTGCGCTGTGTGAGTGGTGGAAGGTTTTGCAAATCATCTACTGTAACCCCAGCAAATGAGCAGTGAGAATGGGCCTATATTAAGCACAGCCTGCGTGCTGCAGGTTGTTGTTGCTGGGGAGTTGTAAAAGAGCTAAATCCATCTTTTTGAAAGAGCTAAAATTAAATGGCACTCTTTAGAGCCAAGACGAAATTCCTGGTAACATCTTCTTTACCGCCACTGAGAACCCACCACACCCCGCCGCTAGTTAGAACATAGTAAGAGTCAGAGGGTTCAGGAACATACGGACCGGTAGGTATTTTTCTACCTTTTCTATAAGGGAGGTAGAGGGCCTCTTTATAGACAAGTTTGCGTGTGCAGTATCTTCAAGTAAATACATGCAGCTTCCAATAAAGTAGACACACTGTACAGTACCACCCGAATTTAATAAAAATGTTAGGAATGTGTTGCAGGACTTGTTCTGACAAGTAATGAACTGAGTGTATATAATTATGGAAGTGGATTGTAATTAACATATAAATCATCTATAAAACCCAACAACACACAGCCAACAATTACTGTATGAATTGGTGGAACAAAGCAAAGTCCCGGAATTCTTCTCCAGTCGGCCTTGGAAGCTGTTAAAGGTTTGATTTGGAGATTTTCGGTGTCAACAGGAAATTATTCATCTGCTCTTTCTATACTGCCAGACCTCAGTGGCAGCTTCTTTAATCCCATAAAAAACAAATATTTATGTACTTAGCTTTTCCAATCTGCAGACTAGGCAGTGGCCCAAAGTTTATACACAAAACAGCTTTATAAGAAACCATCTTTCTCAAAAAGGACTTACAAGCTGTCAACTCAAATAATTTTCAGACCAATTTTTCAACAGTAAAGAGTTGGTCATTTTTCATCCCATGGGTTTTGCAAAACCTCCCTTAAATGATTTCTTCCTGTTTTTTCTCTACGTCAGCAAGTTTCTTTTTTTCTGTGGGACTTAATATTTTGTGTTCAATGTAACATCTAGATTTGTCTCTGTGGTTTGTTCTGTATAAGTACTGTGCAGTATGCACTCTAAATCCTGCCAGCAAGCGTGACAGGACCAGGGCAGCTCGGAATTGGTTCTCCGCTGTTGCTTTGTTCCCCACTTGATTTTTATCCTGTAATATTATGCTGGGCTGACCTTTTTTAACAAACTGCAAAGCTTAGTATAGTCTTGTGGAAGTAATTTAATGTTGTTCCATACCAGTGACGCTTCCTGTTAGCTTTGTACTTAGGCTATGTTTTACTGTTTAACACTTTTGACTTCAAGCCTGTGTTATATGAAAAGCATGGGAAGGCTGACAAAGATGTGTGCTTTGAAGGGAGTTTGGACATGGTAGAAGAATATGAAACCTCAGGCATGAGGGATAGTTGCTCAGTCCATCAGACATACCACATCGGCATTAGGCCTTGGCTGCTTCACTGTCCCCTCGCTGGCACATCCAGGGTCCATGAACAAATTGTCCTCCAGCCTTTGACAAGGACACATTTTCCATTCCGATCTGTCCAAGATATCTGTATTCCCAAAATTCTTAGTGCTTTTGTCCCAGCATGAGCTGCCGACAATGCAAATTCCATTGCTTATCATTTTCTAAATTGCACACTGGCTAATTTGCAATGGAAACATGTATCCTTCACAGACTGTTGAACAGGTTGATGTCTTTCCCTTAATGATTCTTTATGCCATGAAGAGGTTAGGCCTAATTGTCTTCAAAAATCTTCCATGGCTGACTGATGAGTTTCCCTCCAACTGCTAACGCTATTCATAAAGCAATTCCTTAAATTACTTAAACAGCATTTTATTTAATGTACATTATACAGGATGCAGTGTCTGTAACACCAAGCATGCTAATACTAAATCCCATTCATTCATTCTAGAAAAGTATTTGTTTATCTATGAATATAATGTGTTTTTTGTAACTGATAATATAAAATGAATGGAGTCTCCATTTAGCAGGTGGATACTACAGTTAAAAAAAAACAAGAGAATAGTTGTTAAACTCATCACATAACATTTTTAGGCTTTAGTTGTAAAATGCTCTTGGATTTTAGTTGTTTTTCAGTTTTATTTTATATATGTACACTATTCTGCAACAAGGCTTTTATCCCTTAGCTTGATTTCTCTGCTAGAGACATTCAAGACTTTTCTTGTGTTCTTTTTTAAGGTACAGTCTGGTTTGGTCTGTTTTTTATGTATTTTTTTTTAATCTATTTCCAGCCTAACAATTATGGTTAAAACCAAATAACTAAAACTTATTTAAATGTACTTTTTTGTGTTTGTTTTAAAACAATGTTTTGTTATTGTTGTTTTACAGCCTGGATGGGGTTAAAATCTCATGAGAATGCATGGTCAGCAGCTAATGATTCATTGACAGATTGACTGTCGATCATGCATATCAGAAACCTTGGGCAGAATGTGGTCGAGGGATAAACTAGGTAAATGATAGCCAGTTAATCCCTCGACCACGATATAAAAACCAGCAGCTTTTGCTGACCGGGGTTGGGTTGTTCAGAGGCGGAACGAGAAAAGTAAGATCTAAAAAATAGAACTACAATAAGTGTCTGTCTCTTTCTGGTCTGATGTCACCAACAAGCCACACTGCCACATGGGCAATATTTCTATTCCAAGGGTTAGTCTGCCTCAAATATAGTGTTTATCTGGCAACACATTTGAGAAGCAAAGAGAAGTTATTTAAAAACGTAGAACTTAGTTAGCACTTGAATGTCACACCCAAACCCTGTGGTGTTCACAGTGAATAGAAGTGGAGGAAAATATATGCTCTTTAAAACCTTATGAACATTTTGCTTTGTGTAGCAGATTTTTTTCTTGGTTTGTCTCGCAGAGTGCAACAGCACGGGTTCACTGTTGACCTGTATAATGGATGAACTCTGCTCTTTTGTAACGGTAAGGATTGTGCTTATTCTTCTGTCTGTCTTGTCAGTCCAGGGCAGCCCTCTCCCTTTTGGGATACTGCTACTATCACATTCAGGACAAATTCACCCAGAGGACTACAGACTCTACTATGCCCAGTCCCTGTACAAGGCCTGCGTTTAGACAGATGCTATGAAAGCTACATTTTTTCTGGACAACCAAGGGTATCATACTAAGGTAAAGAGAAAACCTCTTCAAGTGCATATATTCTATAGTATTAGATATTTAGCTTGTGTAAATATGACTTCATACATGTGATCAATGTTTTATTCTCCACTGATAACGTGATTTACCGAAGGTGTTTTTATTTTTTTATTTTTTTTTGTGATCATTGTAGATGTGGCACTTTGATGCTGGTACTTTCATCAGCATGACACCTGGTGGATTAATGTTGTATTACATGTAATTGGTTATGTTCAATGTTACAAATCTGCATGTTGTTTCTGTTTTGTTTGTTTTTAAATTTGGAAAAAAAATAAGAGTCAATTAAAGTTAAAGCTGCAGGCAGCTATAACCGCAAGTCATGGGCTATCAACCAGGTAATCTGCATCACTAAACAGGTTGTTTGTAAAATGCAACATGAAATATTATTATTTCTTAGCAGACGCCCTTATCCAGGGCGACTTACAGTTGTTACAAGATATCACAACGTAATGTGAATGTGTATATAGCCTATAACCAGGTTTCATATTTTGAAATGAGTTCCCTGGACTGGTATGTACAATAGTATTGGTATGCATGAGTAAGATCAATTAAAACAGACCTTTTAGTAAAATACATAGATTATAACTGTATGCTGTAATGTAACCAATAATTAAATACTAAACAAAGTGTAGGTTAGTAATTCCATTTTGGTCTGGATGATGTTTTTTTTATGTAATCTGAATATTTTAAATTTGATTTTGAGCCACCATTTTCTTATCTTATGTATGTCGTGTACTTGTTTTTTATAAACTAGTTTTGAATTTTGTTAGGTGTTTCAATGCATGCTGGTCTGTTTGTCGTACAACAGTGCCCTTTGTTACTACAGTATGAAGCCCTGTGCTCCTGCCTTGAAGTACATTGCAGACATAATAGAACATGGAATTAGAGAGCTCTCACGGATTGTATTGTTTTTTGTTTGATTATATTTTTACTGCTTCTGGTTTCAATCCCTTTTAAATTTTATGGTACATGTCATTACATTTCCACCTGCTTTATTGAACAGAAATTGTGATTAATGTGACTATTTTGCAAAGACTATGATTTCAGGTGTCATTTAAAGACAGTACAGATTTAAGATTAATCTAAAGAAAATGTAATAGTTTCAAATAACTACAGTAGGTCTAAGATGCTTTGATCTTTTTGAGTCTTGTGAAACAGCTGTGTCTTTTGTGTATGTACCTTTTCAGAACAGAGTGTTGGCATGACAACAGAAGGTATCGCTCTAAGGAGTGTTGGCAACACCCTTGTGCTTCACAAAACAGCATTGATCGAAGCATTTAATCTTAAAGCAGCCACTAAGTACCAACTGAAAATCTGTATGTCAATTAATTATTTTCACGTTAGGTAACTTTAAAACAAAGAAAGGTATTTTAGACCAGCGCGCCTATGGAACTGGAATTCAAGCTGTAAATACAGATGGAAGCTGTGTTATGATTAGTGCTGCATTAACAGATTTGTTGAATGTTTTACCAGTTATGGTTTTTGTTATTTGAACCCTTTGAACATGTAATTCAAGTTAAAGTACTGACACCTGGAAAACTGGCATTCCAGTTGAAGCACTTGACAAACAGATGCTGGTTATTATATGGAGAAAAGCTAAGAGAAGCTGTGTTGTGCCACATACATAAGGACTTAAAATGAATCACCTACTACAGTTTGTTTATACCTAGTAGACCTGTTTATGCATGTGCAGGAAACCCTGATAGAGAATGCAGTAGGGCTGTGGAGAAATGGATAGAAGTCTTTTAACGAAAACAAGTATGAAGGAAAATGGATCATACCAGTATATGTGGCTTTTTTGTACCATGAGCAACATTTAAATTAAAGGTCGTCACTGGAAGACTGAATCTATGAAGGAAGTAATATTGTATGATAACCAGCACATTCGGCTGTTTACCTAAATGTGACATCAGCTTTAGAAGCCTATGCAAATGAGCTGTTGAAAGGTAGAGGTCTAGCCGTACACACAGACTGGTAAATTTAATTGTGTAAAATGCCCATTAGTAACTTCCCACTGGCTCTTGTTTGATCTTAATTGATATTAAAGCAGCCTGCCGAGGTATTTCATAATGAAAAACATTAAAGCGTCTGGGTTGGCAGGATTTGTTTGCTGTAGCGTGATAGCTTTTCACCTTTTATATAACACATAATTTATTTGTTAGGTCCTTTTAATCAAACCCCTGATCCCTGGAGATTCCAGTACTTTTTCTTTTTTTTTTTACTATAACTGGAAAAAAAAGAGGAGGAACTCTTAAGACAGTTTCCCATAAGCACACATGATTACTAGAATGAAGACATTGCATTTTCAGAATGTTTTTTTTTAAAAACAGTTTTTACTCTGTATGCTGGGTTTGCTGTGTCTTTGCAGCATTTGTGGTCTTAAGAATTTTAGACATCTGGAGGCTGTGAAACTTCAGCAATATATCCCAAGCCGCAGTCTGTATTTGTAAGGTACTACACCAGTTCTAAAGATGAGGAATGAATCAGGACTGTAAGGACATGCCTTTATGTCACCATCTGGCTACCAAATGGAAGCACTGCTGTTTATTATGTAGTAAAGTTTTTTGGCCACTATATTGACCCACAGCATAGGCCATTATGAATACAGATTGAACGAGGGAGCTAAAAGAAAGTCCATGAAATTAATGTATTCAATGCTGAAGTATTGATATCTAAAGACAATAAAAAACGGTTTATTATTATTATATATACTGTATTTGTGCCTGCACTTAAATACATCTGCAGTGCCTGACGCATATATTTTGTGTTCATATCTATCCATAGATATCTTTGGGACACGTGTGGCCCAAACACGTTTTGATCTCATAGCTGCTGACATTTAAAGCTAATATCTTGATTGTATTTATTTGTCCCATGTGATTAGGTTTACCCTATCTCATTTTTTCTAAAAATGGATCACTGCTTGTTGCAAAGACATATTAATGTCCTGTCATGTATGTGTCTTGCAGAAAATTGCTTTGCATTCCCTAGCTACTTATACCTTATTTCTACCAACTGAAACTTCAGATTATAGAACACAAGTTATATCCGTGCCATGTGGTTGACTTCCAGAAACTTACATTTAGGTTGGGAAAGCTTGCTTCTGCCCCCATGGGGTGGTTTTTAAAACAAGCTGAAAACAAGGCTTTTTATTTATAGCTTTAAGATTTCAGGCAAAACTCTTTTAAGTGTGCTTGACTGTAGGAGCTCAATCCAGCAACTCTGCAGAACCAAGCCTTGATGAATATGGATTCCAAACCCCATGAGATTTTGAGAAGTTGCAGTTTCTCCTGCAGGAGAACCCTTTCCCCCCAGAGACCTTTGGAAACCTCCTGCTCCTCTACATTAAAAATGAAGTGAGCTTATTTAAATTTACATTCATATCTATACATTAATTAATTGCAATATGATGTAATTTCTGGTGAGGCGTCTTCAGTTACCATTATCTAAAATAAGAAAGGGGTTTGGAAGACTTATTTTCATCTATAATCTTGATTTTATAGGTTATGCCGGTATATTTAGGATTTTGAAGAAAAAAACTTCAATTTGTTTAATGTCATTTTGTTCTCCGTTTTTGTCCAAGATTGCTTCAGAATACCCTTATTCCAATAACCTTAAACCCATGCTTTCCTCTTGAAAGGAAGGTACATGAACCTCAAGTCTAAATGTTGTGTAGTGTGTGACTGATAAGGGTTACCACATGACTGACTCCAGACTTGAAAGTAAGGTGTGGACCTGAATACTAATGTTCTTTATTAGTGCATGACTGACTTCTTCAAGCGTCTGCCAGCTACATAAATTATCTATCTTGGCTACTGTCCAAAACTCGTATTGCTTTCGTAATAAAAGTTTGGAAATATTATTCTCTAACTTTTTTTTTTTTTTTTTTTAGTATTTTGACCTGACTGCAGATGTTCATTTGGAATGAAAACCAGAAGACACAGGGGTTCCCGAGGACTGGGGTTGAAAACCACTGTTCTAGAACAATGGTACTCACTTGTGTCTCTTTAAGTTCATTCCAAACCATGACCTTGTTCCAATCAGGTCCTTAACTACTTAATTGAACGATTAAGCTCAGTTAGTCTATTAAAGGCGTGGTTGGGAGAAGGTTCTGGACTAGAAAAAGAGAAATCTGTAGGCTCAGTATATTAGACTATTTTATTTCGATTTATAGAGATCTGCTCCTGATTAAAAATGTTTATGTCCCTGGTTTAAAGATAGCTCAGAGTTCACTGGACTGTCATGCAATTAAGCTGTTAGTTATTTGTCTTTTGGTCCTAAGCCTTTGTTACCCTAGCTATATTGATCCCATGTCTGTCAGTAGAATGCAGCTGCAGAATGTAGCATCTGCCCACTGGCTTTCAAGCCATAATGTACTTTGTTTGCTGGTAATGGGATTTTTATAAAGCTGGCTGTTGTTGAAATGGAAATCAATGTGAAACTGTGAAAAACAGGTTCAATATTTCAGTGCAAAAGATTATTTGTTCATTCTTGCATCTAAACTCATAAGATCTAACATTTTATGGATGCAAGCAGTACATTCTCGTTAATTTTATAGACAGTTTGATGGCCCCAAAAAACCCACGTATAGTGTTGTTTTCTGAACAATGTATTCAGAGTTGTAAATTTTGACATTTGGAATCTGTTTGGATATTTCACTCCAGGCTATGTATAAATGAGAATTTTTGTTTTGTTTTGATTTTACTCATTTTATCCTGTAATGCATATTGCAGTTCTTGTTAGCGAATTCACAGAAAGCCTATGTTTTGTTTAAAAGATTAAATGAAAAACTGAAGTAACATCTTTCTGAGTGTCTGAGGACCTGTATCCTAATGCTAGTAATAGGTCCACTAATGGAAAATATATAAATGGGTGCACAGTAAATAGACCAATGTGACTCTTATTTCAGTCATGCCATTCTAGTAATGGTCTAAGTATATTACATTATTATGCTGCTGTTTTGAGTAGACATATCTTTCCTGTACTACTAGAGCAGTGTGCAGATTTGAATGGGATAGTGTTTAAAGAGCTGAGGTCTGCAAATCAGCATGCCAGACAGGAAAATGTTTATACCTAATAAAAACTAAATCTAACTTTTCTTAACTTTTATTCTTTCTTTGTTCTACTTTCTTTTTGGACACCATGATAACATGTCAAACTGCCCCAGAAGAGCTAAACTGTTTTTCTGATCATTTGTCCTCTACAGTATTTCTAGAAAGTGTTTGTGCAATCACTTCATTTTGTATTGACCTGTACAAAGATTAAAAGAACAAATGTAATTCAATTAATTTCAGGCCCAATTTATTAAGAATTATTTAATTTCAGGGGGAAATTATTCTTTTAAAAATATATATATTTGTTTGCTCACCTCAGCTGAATCACTAAATTGCCATGAAATTGCTAGCAATATTACCAGCAATAAATTGAGAAATGTAGATTAGAACTATTGCTGGCAATAACTGCCTGGTGTAAACCCACCCTTAGGTACATCCCAGTGCTGATGGTTCAGGCCAAGATCTATTGGAACCTGGAGAATTACCAGATGGTGGAGAAGATCTTTCGCAAGTTTGTGGGGTTCTGCAACGAGCATGATGTTTTGGAAACTGTGGCACACAACCTCTTCCTGCAGGAGAACAAATACAAAGAGGCCATAGGTCTCTACGAGCCCATCCTTAAAAAAACACTATGATAACGTTAGCGTTTTTAAAGTTAACTGGCTTTCCTCTGGAAATACATGTATGACAGTAAAAATGTTGCAGTTTAGTTTGGGTTTGCTACATTGTTCATTGGCGTATCATTTTTGCAACGTTTACAAAAGCCCAGATTGGATCAGAACATGAAGATGGTTTCATTTTCTCGATTCCTGCTCCCACAGGACCCAGTACTGTGCTAAAGGCAATTATGATTTTGGAATTTCTCAGGTGATTAAGAGTTTGGAGCCTTACAACAAAAAGGTAAGAAACATAATTTTTTCTACTGTTGCACCCACTAATGTTTCAATTACTGATACATTTGCAATCATACAATAATTGCAGATAAATCAATTGAACAAATGCTGTACAATTTTAATTCTGACTGCAAGAAGAACTTCGATTTAGCATTAATCATCACCTGTATTGGATTCCTGGAGTGTGAATGTTATAATAATGCTGAAAGATTGTTATACACAGTGAACCCGTGTCCTGTTCCTTATTAGAAACATTCATTGATCTCACCCCAAACCTATGGATCAAAGCAATAATGACAAGCTTTTTTTCTAGAATAAAAGTTATTTCTAACACTTGCATTCTTGCATTTAAAGGAAATAAAACAAAGGGTATGCATGGAAAAATTACGATATAGTATACAATAAATAATCTTCATATTTCCTTATTTAATTGCATAATCAAGAAACAACATCCTGTTAATGTCTACTGGGTGTATGCTGAAGTGTGATGTACCTTAACAACTTGTTGCCATAAAAAAAGTACCTGAAATAACTGAGCTCTGTCAAAGCTAAGAAAGATTTACTTACTTGTCCAGGGTTTCTTATTTATTGTTTCTATGTAATAGTGTCTGGTCAAATTAATGTTAGAAGCCCCTTAATTAGCCAACGGTACTGTTACTTTGAGACTTTAATCCACCTCACATTTATATTTATTATATGTAGAAATGTAAACAGTAGTCTTGTCACTGCATTGCAACTTAATTTCCCAGTGGATTTCTGTGCCTTCATCCAACTGGAAAGAAATTTAAGAGACCCGATTAAAAAAATGATTCTGATTGTTAACAGCTGTTTATGTCCCTTAAAAGGGAACTGTAATGGAAATGAATATATAACCATTTCAACAGAAAACATGTTAACTAAAGCTTTTGACACATTTTCAGCCTCTACTTGAGCAGTATATGGTATGAAAACCATTAAAACAAATGAACATTGAATGTATTGGAGCTCTCTTCCGTCCGCGCTTCGTGTGTCGTCCTGTCTTTGACTCGCTCTAGTCACACATAGTATTCTATTGAGAAGATGTACCGTTCCTATATTACGTACCCATTGTTTTGTTATGGCCGCCCTTTGTTGGTTGAAAGGCTTAGGCACACCAAAATACTTGTTGTTACTGTTTTTCCTTTTGTTATTTGCATTCCGACGTAATTTACTGGTGTGGGTGCCTGTCAGCGATATGACGGAACAGCGGCACCAGAAAGGATCCAATATGGCGGCGGCCTGCATTTCCAGCTGACCCAGAAAGCCGACCAAAAAATTGAAATACTGGCCAAACGCTTGACTTTTTAACAAAATCGGCACAGTGAGACACATTTGTTGTGTATACAGAGCATTTAGAGAGCCTTGTTATTTTGAGTACAGTTCCCCTTTAAGAACATCACTGAGTGTGCATGTTAGCAGCACATGGCTTTAGATCTTTTGTTTATCGTATATCTGCAAATCAGCTATGGTTATGGGTAGGGAAGGATTGCAGTAGATCACCCATTGGTGACATGCACCTATACTGGCTGTGAAAACATACAGTTAAACGTAAACTTAATTGTTAATCTTAATTATTTTTATATCATATTAAAAAACTGACTCATACCTTACACTTTCCCAAACAAGATTCTAATTACTAAACAGCTGGCTGTGTAACCCAAGAGAATTTTTTAGCAGTAGCAATTCTTATGCTTGGATCCCCATAGTTAATTATAAACTGGAAATGTGTTTACCGGAGAAATGTTGGTGTCGCTTCCTCTGTATCTTTCTAATACAGCGTTATTCTTGAGTATTGTTAAAGATGTGTTATACAGTATCTGCAATGCTGTGAAGCTAAAATTAATTCACATAAATATAGGTACCTGTAAATGTAGTCATGGTGGCCTATATTTATGATACCTTATTCACAGCCACTAAAGGCTCTGTATTTCACCACGACCATCATTAGAGATACCAACAACAGGTTTGCTATATAACTATAATCTCTTTAGAAAATATTTTTGCTGAATTTAATTGGTCTTAAGATATTCTAGGTATTAGAGATTTTAAAAACTATGCATTGAAAATGTGCTTTGATTGCTTCATTTTTATTAACAGCTTGTGACAGACACCTGGTACTATGCCAAGCGTTGCTTCCTGTCCCTACTAGAAAACATGTTGAAACACATGATCATGCTACGAGGCTGCTTCGTGCAAGAATGTATCCAGGTCCTGGAACACTGTGAAGGTAAGTAACTGTTAAATTATGATAATGACAAATGTTCACAAGTTAAAACATAGTAGGTATTGATAGCAAATGTCCAGTGGAGTGTGTCCTATGTCTAAAATTACCAGCTGGATTTGCAACGATATTGAGGTATCATGTGGAGTTAGGTGTTTTAATTTGAAGGCACCAGCTGAGAAGCTGTTCAAATGCATTGCACACTAAGAGTAATTACTTTTCTCCTTTTCTAGTTTGTGGAAAGAATGTCCCAGCTGTCACTGAGCAGCCCCTGGAGGAGGACCGAATACACACTGGAAAGAGCACGGTCGCATACGAATCTCGCCTGCTGAAAGCACTCATCTATGAAATTATCGCATGGAATCAATAACGTATTAAATACTGTATTCCATTTATTTCAGTAAAAACCTCTTCCTTTTCACACGTCACCTGTATGTTAAGCTTTTAAGATACTACTGACTATACTCATTCCCCAAAAGTTGTCAAAGCGCCTGCGTGTTTCTTCATGTTTGTGAAACTGTCAGATTATTTTTCTAATGGTTGCAGCCTGTTATTTCTTAATGCACACTTTTCAATTACTGTATTTGTTCTGCAGAACCTGAATATACTCTGAAAATGCTCAATTTATTTTTCTAGCAATAAACCATACTGTATCTCACAGCTGCTCAAATGGATTTATTTAACTCTCAAAGCAATATTTTATTTTCTACATCCAAAAGCCATTTTATCTGACAAAATCTTTAATAAATAACAGCCACTAAGTTTGTGTTACAAAAAAACAGATACAACAGGGTTTTTTAGCATAGACTTATCCAGTGTAACCTAAAAACAGTGCAATAATGCACTTGATAAACACTGTAAAACATTAATAAGGCAGTTACATTTCTACGACAATATTCAAGCCCTGAAGCGATTAATGGCTTAAAAAAGCTCACCTCGTGGGAGCAGTTCATATAACAACACCCTAGTAGATAACTGGGAGCTAGGGGAGTTTTAGTGGTAATAAATATTCCTGATCCTACATTCTATTTCAAACAACACTTTTTTAATGTTACATTTTTCATACAAAATGTCATTGTTGATTACTGGGCTACATATTATTTTATCTTTATGGATTAATACAGGATCAGCAAGCATATTTCTCTTTTCAGTGGTTACTTAATTTTTAGAGCTGACACGTGGGTAGTGACTCAAGGAAGAATCTTACAGATGAGTTTCATGTACTGTGTGGTTAAGTCAGTGGTCTTTTAGTAGTGTCCTGCTCCGTTTGGTAGAAGTTCATGTACCCTCCCAATGTACTCACTGCAACTGCAGTCATGTGGCTGGAACATCCATCTGTGAAAACAGACTGATAGGTAACGCTTCAGACAGGAACATGACAGGACAGAAACAAAGGCTGGGCACTTTAGTTTCAATACTAATATATGTTTTAAACAAGGTTCACCAATCAAACATCCAACAGCCGTAAAAATGTAAAACAAAAAACAGATACAATATAAGAAATCAAATCAAATTGCTAATCAGTTTAAATTGCAATAATGAAGTGCATTAGAGCCTCCTGTCATCAAAGTACATTTTTGTAAGTATACCCTTTAATGTTTTTTCTCTTCTCTTCACTCTTTTGTGAAGATCTGTGGTCTCAAGTAGGTTTCTCTCCAGTCTATGTGAGCTTTCCTCCTCCTCTGTAAAGATAATGAGCAATGCTGGAACACCCAATTAACTCTCTTTGCCAAACAGGTCACCTAAACAGCACAAAACTTTCACAATTCAGGCTAATAGGTCAAATGTAATTTCTTTCTCTCAGTGTAATTTTACCACCTGGATTAGTTATGATTATTTTAACTGTATGGTACATTTTTGTTTTGCTGTATCACTTACCATCTTTCCCAAAACAACCGACATCAGAGTCTTGCCATGTCAGGATGTGCCTCAGCCAGCTGGGTTTATAGAAATCAGAGAAGCCTGCCATTCCACATAGCATTACTGTAAAAACAGCACAGACCATTTAGGTTCAGTACAGCAGCCTGCTAGTGTTACTAGTTCAATGCAACTATACACATTGGGGCATATTTGTTTAGTGTTTAATCATCAATTAACTCTTTTTTTTCCCACAGGAAAGAGCACCAGTGCAAATCACATGTATGTATTTCAATGGAAACGGACCAATAGTACTGATTTATTATTAATGCTCTTTTACTAGACTGAAACCCAGCATTTTACCATTGTATGGATCAAGAGGAAACACTCACTGTTCTCCATAAAAATGTCCCGTGTCTGGATTGGGAAACCATTCTTTTCAAACTCAACGTTGCGCTTCATCATGTTAGAGCAGAAAATCGTCTTGTAGTCGCGGTCTGTCAGGTTGGCTCGGCTCTCCCTGCGCTCCCCTTGCAGTATGTTATAACACCCTTGCTGAAAACCCAAGAGAGCCAATCTGAAATAAACTGGCATTACGTGAATGATGCTTTCATAATATAAGAAATCTTTCTCTCATGCAAAATCCATCAAGGGAAAATAGAATAACAGTAATAGAGAGTAATGAGTACCTGTGAATACAAACTAGAACAAAGTGAACCCACACGCTAACACATGGACTCCTGGGTATTCTTAATGATCTTACCATTGCTCCGAACAGGAAGTACAACAGCTGATGAGACAGGGAGTAATCAGGGCATCCGAACCTCGTCATACTGTTCCTGCAGGAATTAGTGACAATGCATGGAGTCCCGTTGTCTTTCCTTCAAAAGAAAAAAATACAGCAGAAAAGTTTTGTGTTGGAGTTTTTTGGTATATCTAATTTTTCCTTGTGCGTGGAAACATAAAGACTTTGTATATGGATTGCTTAAAAACCTTACCCTTTAATATTGTATTTGTAAATATTTTATGTTACAATTTTACATTTCTTTCACCGAATGTATCCACATTTTTGCAAGAATCCAAGTCCCATAATTCAATTAAAGGCATCTCATGAAATTCTGGCCTCATTCCCTCTGCACCACTTTGATGATGCAGTGCTTTCATCTAAGAACTTCTTGATCTCTTGAGTCTGAAAAGGCATCATACCATGTTCCCAGCAGAAGGGTCATACACCTGTCACTCAGTTTCTCGTCAAAGCACTCCACTTCTCTGAATGCCGGGTAGACGAGAGCTGGGTTTGATGTATTCCACATGTGAGGAACTGTCCAAAAGTCAGCTCCCAAAATGGGTTCAAATTCTGAAATAAAAAGAAAGTAGGCATATCATGAAGCAGTCATGCATTTAAATCCTCGAAACCTGTTTGATTCAAAACACTAACTCACAGCTATTTGTCCCGACTCCACTTAGGAATACTACTGGAGATTACTGTGCCTTCTTAATATGGAAAGAAAACACAATATCTGAATTTAGTTGAGCAATGTTAATAATGATGTATGAATGGTCATGATTGATCGATAACTGCTATACCTCCCCAGTTCAAATATAAGGTAAAAATGTAATTAATAAAATCAACAGCTTGTTCAACTACACAGTTAACATGGATCTTTTTTCAAATACGGTATCATCATAATGCACTATTTTGAGGCATTTCTGAAGCTTATGCACTTTTACCTCTATAATATGTAGGATCACTCTCCTGGAGTGTAAGGGCTGCTTGGGCAATGACAGAATTCAGCCTTTTCACCAGCCTCTTCACTCTGGAGAGCTGAGGTGTGTTCCAAGGGTCTGTGTGGGGCCATCTTCTCAAAGCTTCCTCCACCTCCACTGTGAAGACAAATATGTGCTTTAGGATTTTGGTTTATACCATTTATTATTATATATATGTACATAAACAGAGCATCAAAAGAAAGTTATCAGTATTATAACACATTAATTTTCGAAAAATTGATGATGGGCACTTCCGAAATGTTTTTGGTTTCTTTTTAATCACTCGATCATTCATCCCTGACCATCACACATTTGAGTGACTATGACTGAAGCATATGCACTTGATCACCTAATAAGTGAGACAGTTGATTTGACACTAGATATGGAGTGATTTCAGCTGTTGAATTGCAAGCTTGAATAAAAGCAATAAAGATAATCACAGTAATATATATATATATATATATATATATATATATATATATATATATATATATATATATATGCCACGTCTGTCAAGACAGCAGTGCCTTTGTGCAATTGGCATGTTGCAGGCTGGACTAGGGCAGCGTACTATGGCTCGCCATCTTGGGTGCTCACAGCCAGCAATTTCAAACCTGGCGAGACGGTATAACCAGACACACTCTGTCAATGACAGGCCACGAACTGGGAGGCCAAGAGTCACAACACCTGCCCAAGATCGACAGATCAATTTGCAGCATCTTCGTGATGTCAATTGTTAATCAACACAATAAAAAGTCACTGCACCTGCTCTAAAACAGTTTGTCATTTTTCGATCACATCTAGTGAATTTTAAACAAACATATTTGTTGCATAGGGGAGCAGCACTGAATGAAAGTATTCATCTTAATACATAACATTAGGACAGATTATGGTAGCAGTCATGAAATACCAGTTTTGAAAAAAAAAGTAATTACTTAAGAGATTTCAAACCTATTAGTGGTAAATCTGTCTGTGTCAGTGCAAATGCTGTTTCTGCTAGCTGAAGATAATGTTTTATAGAGTAGACTGGTGAGTTCATTTCAGTCAAATAGCAAAAGGAAGGTGTACACATGAAAGAGATGGGTTTCAGAATCTGATTCCAACTCTTGCAAATGACTATAAGTAAGTGCAAAGCTTTTATGTTCCAGTACAGGATCAATACACATAACTCAGTCAGTTACTCATCTTTTTTTCTTCGCCTCTTATTTTATTTAGGTTCTATAAACAACCTGATGCTTCATACAGTATTTGGCAACCCCGTGAAATATTGCCACAACTTAGAAATATATTCAAAGGCAAGAATGGCATTACTAATATACATAGTTGTGCAATCGTTAAATACATAACTATAACGAAAAACGAATTATGATCGTTTCCATCTTTTACATCAGACAACATCATCGGCTAGTTTCACAGAGCGCTAACGCTTATATTGGTCTAACTTGCCTAACATTAGGTAGTTCAGGTTTAGTGCTAATCAGGGTCTGTGAAACCAGTCACATAAATGTTACCTTTAGAACAAAAAAATGATGGAGAAAAATTATTATGTAGGGAAACATTTCATTTTCAGTGTAGATTTCTAGTGAATGCCCCACACTACCGTATTTGTTTATTTATTTATTTGACAAAACACTTTAATGCATTCACACATGGCATGTATATTCAACATTAGGTTTAAACGCCAGATGTTACTTACCATTCAAAATTTGAAATCCCATGACCCCGTCCAGATTAATGTGTCTAAACTCATTTTCAAAGAAGACGGCAGCCTTTTCCAACGCGAGTAACACTTCGCCGAGTACTTCTTGGTGTGTGGCATCAACTGAGGCTAAAAGTAAAGCAATCACGGCAGCAAGGCGCGAGCTCATGGTAACTTTCCTAGCTTGAATCTGTGAAGCAGATGTGTTCTGTAGCTCGTCGATGATGAACAGCTGCTGCAACTGCACGCTGCACGCCAGGTTGAAGCAGGATCTGTCACGTGTTTTTTTGAGACGTGGTGGGTACCGATTTGGTGAGGTATGATGGTTTTTGGGATGGAACCGCATAACAGTCTCGCGTTTTGATTGGTCCATGTCTGTCACATGAATTTGTCAGTGGAAAAGCGTGCAGGCATTTTTAACATTGTGATCAGAGAGTGAGAGAGATCTATTTTCCACAACCTTTCCATTAAAATATAATGTGGTTTTACGCTGTACTGATATAACAAGCTATGGGTAATTACTTTATATGAATTATCATGTTATGCACGAATGTAAGAATTGGCTTTCTGTGGTGGTGTACTTTTTTCTTTCAAGTAGCATATATCTATAATCGTTTTTGCGATATATTTTGATATAAAATGTATACACAATTGCAGTTTTGTTAGAGGATACATTAGTTTATCTCTGATGTAATCACAGTTTTACATATAGACTGCCACTGTTTTCATTTACGTCGCAAATTCTAGGCTGCTTTGCTTTTCAGATAATGTCCCAAATTCTGGGCCGATTTGGTTTGCAGATAACGTCCCAATTTCTGGGCCGCTTTGGTTTTTAGATAACGTCCCAAATTCTGGGCCGCTTTGGTTTTTAGATAACGTCCCAAATTCTGGGCCGCTTTGCATTTTCGAATTCAGCCCAGTTTTGGGGACTCGGCGGACAGTCGAGCTTCTAAGTCATCCATGCACAGTTTACCGTAAACTGGATCGTGAATTCATTTGAGAGTAACCCTTAGTATATGAATCAAAGTTAATGTATTTTTTACTCTCCCCAGAAAACATTTAGGAACATGGTATACCAAAAAAAAAGACATCTCATTTGCTTATGTAATGTCCATCAATATATAGTGAGGCGTAGGGGTTTATCAGAACTTCTGGGTTTAAGAGACCAGTGCCCTTCAACAACTTCAGATAAATCCTATTGTATTGTATTAGTCAACATTTCCCTTATCTATTCCTGATAGTTTATACTGTAGGTCAGGGGTTTTCAACCTTTTTTTTAGAACTGTACACCTTCTATCTGGAGGTTTCAGCTCGAGTACCCCTTTACAATTTTCGCTCAACTGAACGGTACCTCAGTTACAATAAAATGGAGAATAATCTGATGACCCCCTCCCCGTTTGTTTAATAAATTTGGGTGACAAACTGCTGGTTTAGGACAGAACAACAAACAGTAGGCTTAATTCTTAAAACTTTTAACTACAAGTATTTGGATGCACAGAATTAAAAAGACAAGTATTGGGTTAGGAGCACACCTATATTTTTGTAACTTTGACGGCCTTTTTTAAATTTTGACAGCCTTTTGTAAAAGTGAAGGCCTTTTGATACCCAGCATACACTGCAATACCCAGCAAAGTTATACACTGATATTCTGATAGCATAGCAATTCAAATGAAGTTTGTAATTGGTTGTGTTCCTCAAATACACAATAAAAAGTGATATTTATAGGGTATACAGTTATACAGCGATACAGTGGTTTCGGACATCTAAGAACAGGTACTGCGAGCATCTGGATTCATACCCAGAGGTACTCAGTAGCCTCCTAGGACATTCACAGCTTGTTTGACACCCTCTTGTAGTTGCCCATTTCTGCATATAAAGCAAAATGCTGTTTGTCAATTTCTCTTTTTTCTTATAAATCAGTCTTTGCAGGAATCATTCCAAAAACACTTGAATCAGTTAGGGACTACCAGTCTAACACTACAGGCCTTTAAATTGCAGTACCAATTTGCAAGTTGCTAAGTGGTTGCGTTCCTCAAATTTGCATTGCAAAGTGATATTTTAAAGAATAGGGTATATAGTGCTTTTTTTCACCTCTGCTCGCTTTTGGTGCAAAACTATGCTCCGATACACTCAAGCTGATACTGTGATCACAAAACACTTGGAATGGACTTAAATTGGTGCTTCTGTTGAATAAATACACTACAAAATGAGAACATTTCAGGTCTTATATATAATGGACATTTTTTGTATGTATTTTGCTATAGGAAATCGCAGTCGGGGCGAGGGGGTCCTCCTGTCGTACCCCATGAGTCCACAAATCCTTGGCCAATAAACTCGCTAGTACTCTCTTTAGATGCACAACAGTCTTAGCTAAAGAAAATGGGTTCCTTCGAGTTCGTATGACCCACGACCGCCATTGGCCGAGCCTTACCCCAATGGTGTTTTTATAATGGGATTTGCCATAGGGAAGGGGGTGGTCTCTTATCGTACCCGTATCTCCACGACCCCTGGGCCAACGAACTCAGAAGGGCACTCTTTGCGTGCACAAGAGTCTTAGCTAAAGAAAGACATTGGCCATGGGTTCATACGCCACCCCACCGCCAGATGGTGGGCGTTGCCCCAAAGGGGTTTTATAATGGGATTTCCCATAGACATTTTTCAGGGTGTTATATCTTGGGTTCCGGGGGTCCCCGAGACTTGAAAATCGGTACAGAGGTCCACCTCGGGGCCCCTGTCGATCCCTCCAAGTGACGTGTCCCCAGCTAGAAAGGACACCAGTTTAGACTTTTTTTTCCAACCTGGAGCTCAAAAGCTTTTGGAAATGCAACCTTGACATGCCATCATGCTGAAAATGTGTAAATTTGTTGAAAATGTAGCATTTGAAAACGGGTGGCTCCCTGTGAAAGAGGGCCCCCAGACATGACCCTAGGAAGTTCAACCCGGTTTCTAGGCCCCAGGGTCATGGAGATATGACCTCGAAAAGGGTAGTTTTTGGACATTTTTGACAGGGCGTATCTCGGGTTCTGTGGGGGTTAGGAACTTGATTTTATTTTTGTGGCAGGGCCCCATGGGGCCCCACACAAGGAGTCACCATTTTCATGGTTCAGATGCCAGGACGGCTTGGCAAAGTGAATTTTTTCTTCATGACATGAGTTTTTGGGTGAACCACCACACTGTTTTAGGGGGTGGTTTGGGGTGCTCCCCTGAGTCTATATCACTTTGAATGGTGGTTCTGCGTGCTCTGGTTCGAGAGATATGACTGAAAAAGTGTTTTTTAACACTGCCATAGACATGAATGGGGCTGAATACCCGAAAATATATTTTGCAAAGAATTGCTATGGGGTTGCATGGTGGTGTGTGCGTGCAGGGGTTGCATGGTGGTCTGTGCATATAGGGCTTGCATGGTGGTGTGTGCATGTAGGGGTTGCATGGTGGTGTGTGCTTGCAGGGGTTGAATGGTGGGTGTGTGCGTGCCGGGGTTGCATGGTGGTACACGTGTGTGGAGAGGAATTTGAGTGCAGGTTTTGCGCAAAAGAGGGGCGGGTAAAAGACTGGGAAGGGTAGAGTAAAAGAAAAATTACTACAATCATTTATTTTCACTATTAGTCTTTAATAAAGTAGTCTTTAATAAAGGAAAACGACTGCTTTAATTAATTTTCACGTATCTATTTCAGTGCAATGTAGTTTCTACATGTAATAAGAAATACATTTTATTTGTATTTTCATAAAAAAAAAAAAAAAAGATTTCTGGGGAGAGTAAAAAATACATTAACTTTGATTCATGTACTAAGGGTTACTCTCAAATGAATTCACGATCCAGTTTATGGTAAACTGCATGGATGACTTAGAAACTCGGCTGTCAGCTGAGTCCCCAAAACTGGGCTGAATTCGAAAATGCAAAGCGGCCCAGAATTTGGGACACTATCTAAAACCAAAGCGGCCCAGAATTTGGGACGTTATCTAAAAACCAAAGCGGCCCAGAATTTGGGACATTATCTGCAAACCAAATCGGCCCAGAATTTGGGACATTGTCTGAAAAGCAAAGCGGCCCAGAATTTGGGACGTAAATGAAAACAGGGGCAGTCTATATATAAAACTGTGATTACATTAGAGATAAACTAATGTATCCTGTAACAAAACTGCAATAGTGTATACATTTTATATTAAAATATATCGCAAAAACGATTATAGATATATGCTACTTGAAAGAAAAAAGTACACCACCACAGAAAGCCAATTCTTACATTTGTGCATAACATGATAATTCATATAAAGTAATCACCCATAGTTTGTTATATCAGTACAGCGTAATACCAAATTTTATTTGAATGGTAAGGTTGTGGAAAGCAGATCTCTCTCACTCTTTCTCTCTGATCACAATGTTAAAAATGCCTGCACGCTTTTCCACTCGTGTGACGACATATTCATGTGACAGAGATGGACCAATCAAAACGCGAGACTGTCATGCGGTTCCATCCCAAAAAAACCGGGCCTGTGTCATACCTCGATTTGATCTGACTGGTCTGGATGGGTTTTTTTCAGTTTTTAAATCTTTAGTTTTATAACTACTAGTCTCCTATGATTGTTTGCATTAATTACTGTATAACACTTAATGCAACCATTCAAAGATTTTAAGACCTTTGCTGTGCGACTAATGCACACATGTAAAAAGAGCAACACGATTTTCAAAAAGGTGTCTCACGCCTCTTACATTAACAGGGATTTTTTAATGCAATATTGAAATACATACTATTATGTACAGATCTTCCAAACTTACAGGGATAAATTGAAAAACATTTCCAATGCTTTAGGTGGAAATTGAGTAACTCGCTGTATTACTAATACTATACTAAACAAAACAAAACTACAACAGGTGATGAGGGTAAAGATGGACAGTGCAGATTGTAAATGATGTATTAATATTTAATATGCAAGCAACAAAAACAGCGTCGCGTAAAAAAAAACTATTAAGTGTACTGCTCCCTGCATGTTCAGTTATAACAGAAGCGTCGTTATAACTCTACTGTTTAACTTGATGTGCTTTTAGTTTGTGTTCTACAGTTTAACACTGTTACATAAGTAATAGTGATAAACTATGATTAACACATAAGGATTCGATATTATGCCATCCTGCTTTACGTAAACACGCAAAGATAGCATGATGAACTTTACCGTATATAAAGTTACCTGAGAGCACGCGTTTGGTAACCCAGGCATCTAACGCGTGCAGTCTCAATGTATGCGTGCTGGTTCTGGGAGACATCGGACGCAGCCCCAGAATGCAGTACCATTCTGCGTCCTTCAGCAAGCACGGATATAGCATAACATTAGTTGGCTTTCTTGGTAAATTTTAAACTCTGTATATAGATATTGTTTGTTTAAAATATTGAGTGTGGCTGTGGGTACTCGACAAGTTCTCATTGAGCTTTATTTAACATGTATCTCAACTTTGTCACACTATCAGCATTGCAACTAAGTTTCCAAACTAAGTTTTCGCTCGCAGCGCACCAGCGACCCCTGAGGACTGGCCGGGCGCCTGCAGGCTTGCCTGTGAAACTGCCCAGAGTTGCGTTGTCCTCCGACGCTGTAGCTCTGGATGAAGACTTTTCCATTCTTCTGAAGGCTCTAGAAAGTAGGAACAGGCATGTCTTTAAATCTTTCAAAATGGTCAGTTCTAAAAACAGATATTCAAGTCTGGGATGCAGTTCACCTTTAACAGATTGTTCTGTATTTATTTATTTTTTAAACAGATTATGAACCATTCATTAATGATGGAGCCACGTTGCCTTCATTGGTCTGTGTCATAATTATAACAAATCTCCATCCTTGCATCTGACATCCTGCCCTAGCCTTTCCACAACCAACATGAATAGGTGTCGAGCACCACACCATCGTCATGTGTACAACACAAGCCAGCACAGACATGGGAATTTAAAAACACTTGTTTTTCAAATGCTGGTTTTGGTTTGTATTTTTAGGCAAAGGTCCTCTGAAAGAATACTACAAAACACTGATTGATAAAAATGCATTTCAAACATGTAGATTTGCACACCATGGTTGGAAGCAGATTATCCAGTCTTACTAAGTAAATCCTTCAATATATAAAAAGGGGTTTGCATATTTCTATTCATGAAAGAGTCGTCGTCTCACGGTTTGGTTTTGGTCATATCTGCAGGATCTGCTGACCTTGGGGTGTGCCTCTACAAGTCGTCCAGTGGCCTTGACCTGCCTATGAAGGTGGTGGACATGTTTGGCTGCTGTCTCCCTGTCTGTGCTATACATTTCCAACGGTGAGCATGAAGGACCTTTGGCATTCCACTTTCACTGAGCAAACATCATGATTTCCTTTTAGATCGTATGTCAGTCAGGGGCAGGACAGATTATTGATAAGCATATAAATGGATAACATGACATGAGCAAGTATATTCCTACATACATATAGTGTGGTGGGTGGGATCAAGACACCAGGGCGCTTCTGACGAAAGAAATGCACAGCTTGGTTGCATGAAACATAAACCTCTCTTTTCTCAGTTTACATGAACTTGTGAAGGAGGAAGTGAATGGACTGATATTTATGGACTCACAGGAACTGGCTGAGCAGTTAAAGGTATATAATTGATGATCCTAGTTCAAGGTCCTCATTGTTTTATTTGGCGTTTGATCTTGGACTCCACTTGTACTTGGATAACCCTCAACATAACTTACATGTCGAACTAGACTTTTTTGACTCAGTTATATATGCTGGGTTCAGAGCTTATATAGGCTGCAACCAAGATCCTCCTTTGTTTTGCACCTCCAGACACTGACTTTCCCAGCATTTACTGCAAGCAGAGCACCTTCAGCAGGAACCTCAGGGAGTCTGGACAACTTCAGTGGGATTAGACTGTTCTTCCTGTTCTGATGGCTAACACTGCAGCAACACTGAAAGGGGCCCCAGGCACCCAAACGTGAGAAAACCAGCTGCTGGAGCTGATTGCAGTGTGTACATACAGGCATCTCAGTTTAAACAGCCCTGCCTTACCCACACTCAGTAACAGCTACTTTATTACTTCCTATTATTCTCTACTTCAGACCAACGAACCATGCTGTATACAAAACTTACAAAGTTGTATCTCGATTCTGCCTAATCTGTGATCCTGGGAGCATCAGATTATGTGGTTAATTGAATGTTTAAAAGGAGTATGGCACAGAATGAAAGTATGCTGAACTTCATGTTACAAGCAGAGTAATATTATACTGGAACAGAGCATTTCCAATGATGTTCACAATTATATTCGGATAATAGTTTCCGTATCAATAGCCTTTCAGACTAGGTCTGCGGGACTTTAGCCATGTTGAAGCTGGGAGGTATAACAGCACCACTAACAGGACCAGTGTGACATGCTTTAGCAGTTCTGGAAGTCTTCTGTTAATACAGATTGCTAGATGACCTGACCGAGGCTACAATGTGCATTCATGTAATGGTGAAACAACAGTCAAAGCTCTCCCTGTTACTCCGTAGATGCAGGCCATTGTGGAAACAAATGATACATATTAATTTAGGACACATTTGCAACAAAGATTTTTTTATTTCATAAATACAATTTCATAATTTCTATTTTCGAGGCTCTGTTATAGGGGAACACCTGTTTTGTAGGACCTGGAATGGCTTGCTGTCTGATCCCAATTTTACCTGTAAAAAAAGAACAATTAGACCAAAATGATAAAAGTATGTGTTGAAAATTTAACTGTAGTTTAATTTTAATTGTAACCACTAAAATTACACAGACACCACGGTTGACTGTTTGTGGAGTATAATCGCAGTGCCAAACACTGTTGGCTCAGGAATGTTTACTAATTCACTGCAGGGCTCTGTGGTAAATGGGATTGAATGACAACCAGTCTTGCGGTGACCTACTGAGCTCAAAACCTGTCAACATCTCCATTTAATCACAGAGGCACCGCTACAGCATCCGAATTGTCCCAGCTTTTTAAACAAAATAAACTGTCTGCAGCAATGTTAGACTGTCTGCCATACATCACTACTTATTTAATGCTAACTGTCAAGGATAATTCACAGCTGTTAAAAAATATCCACAACAGATGTCAAGCAGTCTGCAATCTTAAATGATATCACAGGGTGCAGGGTGGCTTTGTAATCCTAAGGAATCTGCAAGCATGTGGAGTATTTACCGAGTTCCGTCTTGAAGAGGCTGTACGTCTCTGGGTTGCGGATTGTCGAAGAAATGTAAACTTCAGGGATGCTGTCCTTGACTGTGCAGGATAAAAGTTTTGAAAGCAGCCCCACTAGACAGCAGACAATCTCTGGATCATAAACCACATCTGTATGAGAAATCCAAAACCAAGTAGCAAGACAGAATGAAGTTCTAATAACACATTATGTATCTGAAAAGGTTAATTGTAGATTATTTAATTGCTGGCGTGTATATGTCTTTAATCCATAAATCAGGCACACGTAGACTATAATGTGTAGACGAGAAGACATAGATAAAACAATTTAATACTGTGAAGATGAAAGCTTGCTTGCATGATAAATACGGTCGTAACATGCAATAAATGCAATTACTTTAACAAAACAGTATTATTTTATCTTATTTTGCAGCTTGCATTATATTGTACATTGACATCCTTACACTAAACACGGATTAGCAACAGAAATAGACAATGTACATGCACCAACAGACAGACAAATGGACTCGAGCACCCGTGTGCTGCCCGCGTTTATGCCGTAGTTGTGTGCTCTACCTGAGGCTATCACAACGTCAGCCTGAAGATCCTGAAGCTGCTCTTCAGACACAGCTGCCCAGTCCAGTCCCTCCACTGCCACCCCCACATCGGCTAAGCTCGAGTCAGCCACTGAGCTCCCCCTTAGAGCCAGGCCATTGAGCTCCACGTTCCTCTGCAGCTGCTGAAGCACGGTGGGGTGGCAGTCGCTGAATGTGTACCTCTTGGGGCTACAGGATTTACACAAAGCGATGCCAGTCAGCCCCACTCCACTGCCCAGCTCCAGCACTGACCTGGCCAGGGCATATAAACAACAAATTAGGCAACAGCATGGGATGGTATCTTCCACGCAAAACAAAACTGATCAGATGTGCAGCATCTTTGTTGAAAATCCCTCAACAAAGAGTATGACCACTAAGAACTATAGTTTAGCCCTTGCATGCCCCAAAAGGTAGCGAAACCTGCTTGTCAATATGTGAGCTGCAAGTAGGAATCCTCTTGCTTGTACTTCTGTAAGCAAAACATAAAATGAAAATTCCAATCAGACCTTGTCACAGTTTTTTTTTTTTAATTTAATGATGCTTTTAGGGAATGAAGGGAAGCAAGAGCTTTTAAATGCAGTACTTAAGCTAGCCTGCTCCACACAAACCCTTCCCCACATTCGCATCCATTGAGCTTTTCCTGCTTCAAAAAGTATATTTAGGAAAGGGGTGTATTGTTGATGTATATCCAGTAGATTTTTACACCTGTTCACACACAAGTGAAGTTTATTCAAATGACCCCATCTTACAACAGTCCCTCTAATGTACATTCTAAACCAGAGTGTCCAAGTTTAATAGGTAAAATTAGATAATTAATGACTAGGGTTTGGAAGGAGGTTTGAATTGGTTCAATTAAGCAATTTATAACAGGTTTCAAACAAAGACCAGGACTGGAAGGTCCAACTTTGGCCACCCCTGATCTAAACTGAACCTTATAGCTAAAAGTTGGCCCTTCCACTCCTGGTCTTTGTTCCAACCCTGTTCTAAATTGTTTAATGGAATCAATTAAACCTCCATCCAGACTCCGAAATGGTGAATTGTCTCATTTTACATGTTAAACCTGGAGTGGAATAGCCCTCCTGGACCGTGATTAGACACCCCTCTGTTACACTCTCAGTAAGTGCCTTGGACCCCAGAACCAGAAACTAATATTAACAGACTAAGGTTAGGACGTACAGCATTAAAATCATCCTTTATACAGGATTGGGAGCCATGAGAATGGGTTATGTAGGAATTGTGGGAAACAAGAAACAGTGGAACATATATTCAGGAAATGCAATACATATTCAGCAAAGAAACATATTAAACAGAAAATTAAGTGAAATAGAAATTGAAGTAGCAACAGTAAATGATATTTTGAAGGGAGGGTCTCGTAATTTATGATGGTCACAGAAACCCTAGATGGGAATTATTTTCCTGTAACTCACTGAAGCCCATCTATTATATATTATATCACACACACACACACACACACACACAGGTAGAGGACGCTCATCATCTCCATTTAGAAGGCATGTGCCAACAACCCCTAAAAGAAGACCCCAGAACCCACCTGTCTTTGAAGACTTGTGGGAGCTCCAATGCCCATTCTGCCAAGCAGAGAGCTGCCTCCCACGTGACCAGGCCTGTCGTCCCTTCAGAGATGACAGCCACGCTCTCTGTCAGGCTCACAAAGTCCCCGGAGGGCTGCAGAAGAACAAGAGAAATCACACACCTTACAGGAGTAAAGCAACAAGACAAACTTCTGGTATTGTAGTGTACCTATGGTACTTCTATTGCAGTCAGAATCATTTTTACAGGTATGTTTAAAAAAAAAAAAAAAAAAAGTATAAAAAAGTACCAGGAGGTAGTTTTTATGACAAACTTTTCCTTCCTCTGCTCCCAGAACCTCAGCCAAGGCATCATACAACTCGTCCATGGGTTCTGTCACGGTGGCTTCATGCTGCAGGTATTTAAATAAAAAAAAAAGTTACTAATTGAAACCAAAATCTAGAGATGTATGTGATTAAGACTGTTAGTCTGTATACTCAGACCTCGCCACAATATGGGAACCAAAAAGAGAAAATGTACCCTTTTTATAATTTCTTGCAGGAACAGCCTTCTGTATTTGACAGAGGGGGGGTTTCTTCTACAAACTGGATGGCAGACAGTCTGAAAGGGGGAAAAAAAGCAAGTTTTCAGTGTTACTATGGTATTAACCTTTCACCAGCAAACCTTCAACACAAGACCTGCCAAAGCTTTGTACCTTCTTTAGTATCTCCTGTAGCACTGGTGATGAATCTGAACTCTTCAGCTTCCCCTCAAACTCCTGAAACAGAAAGAAACTGAAAAGTCTGACACAAGAAAAACAGGTAGAGCACCAGATTACAGTATGTCTAAACTGCAGCCTGTCACAAAACGTTCAGTACTAGTGGGGATATACAGAGCAACAACCGTCTGTGCAAATACAGCAAGAAGAATAAGCCACACACAGCAGCACATATTTTGACACTATATCGTCAACATTATTATTTTTTTTAATCACATATTGCATTACCAATGTTCATGTTCCAGTTGACATTAACATATTAGAACATATTCTAATATAAGATGGAAACAAAAAATAACAATAATAAAACCGTGTTCTGAAATGTTTAAACTGAAAAATAAACTTTTTTTGTGGCAAACTGCACAGCAACAAGCTATATCGTTAAACTTCAGCTGTAGTAGCCCCACCGTGCGGCAGCTTACAATTTAAACAGGACATTTAAAGAAACGTTTCGATACATACACGTGTTTGACACAGGGCCGGCAGTACTTCAACGTCGTCAATACTAACAGGACTAGTACCCTGAAGTGCAACATACCACTGTATAAAGTAATATTCAGTAAACTTACGCTCCACGGGAACGACCCCAATCGGCACATTGCAAAGAACGAGACTTGGAAGGTTGTGAATAAATCATTTTCGTCTCCCCCGCATGATACAGAAATGCTTTCGGTTTCCACTTCTAGCTCTTTTGTATTATTCATCTTTAAAATATGGGTACATGCTATGGTGCCTCTTAATTTTAATATATTATACAAGAACAGGAGTAAAAATACAAGTGCCTTTATTTAAAAAGGAACTGGAGAGTTTTTCATTATTAGCTACCCATAATTCACTGCGAGCGTGAACCTGGGTAATGTAGTTTTTACGCACTTTTAGTGCTGCGTTCCGCATTGCCGGTTTATTCCGAATTCTACCGAAACATTACACGATTTTTTTTTTTCAATTGAACCTCGGTTCCTGGTTTGTACCCGACTTTTAGTCTACTATTCAGTATTTTCCCGGTACTATTTTCTAGGAAATACACAATATTTGGATTAAAAGGCTGTTTTATTTTGACTCCTACATTGTAATAAGCAGCCCTACACTGACGTAGGATACAGCTGGTACGTTAAGACGTCAGAGGATCAAATAACGTTCAAACGTCGCTCGTGATTGGTTCTCTGTAACAAACACATTCTCACCTGATTCTGTTGGCCAATGGTCAATCAAAGTCCGATTATTGTGGCAGGTGCTAGGTGTAGCAGCTTGATCAAAAACTAAATTGAAATACACGAAAATATAGGGGGTGTGGTGACTTCGTGTATCCATCACATCAGATAAAACACTGCCTAACGCCGACAATCTTACTTGTAAATATTTGACAGAAAATGATGATGTTTTAGTTGATAAGCATGGAACTCGTTGATGGATATGTCCAGTGGGATTTCTGACCGTCCAGCTCTGTCATGCCTTCTGCAGATACAGTACTTACTCTGTCAGGACAGCGATTGCCCAAACGCTCACAAAGTACCAGGTAACTTGCGAAAATGTGGCCTCGACTTACACAGATTCTGCTTTATCACACATGGCAAAATGTGCCAGGGACATTAAACTTAATCAGAAACCAGAACGGCTAAGCATCATATTCAACATGTAAAGTGTCTATACTGTACTGATAATTCTATTTACCGATTTTTACCGATGTTTAAATTAAAAACTCATTTTTACAGATTTTACCCCTATTTTAACAGTAAAATAAACTCAGAAAAATTCCCTGGAAAAGTTTAAGATAAACTGTATTTAAGATTTAAGTTTAAGATTAAACAATTGTATTTGTTTCAGAAATGCAAAGGTTTTGTTTGTTATTATGTATAAAAAAAATGGCCCCTTCACAGAATACACACAAACATATTTGTACCTCTGATGAATGTGCACCATAACCTGTTACTCTAAAACTTGGCATATTTTCAAATGCTAATTTAAGGGAGACTGTGTAATTTAACAGGATAAGGGCTAAGGGCTAAGGCCTGGATAAGGGCGTCTGCTAAGAAATAAATAATAAATAATAATAGGCTGCAACTCAGCAGCCTCAAGGCAGTAGGGCATTGTATGTATATATATATATATAGGACAGTCAGCAACTGCTGGCCAGGTTTGCCATGATAGATAAGTCGGCTTTGAGTAGTGCTCTTGCTGGCCTTGTTTGATACACTGTGACTTAGGGAGACCTTAATAAGGTTATATCAGAATGGAAGACTTGAGCAACACGTTCTAGAAACAGGCAGTCGGCACCCCAGCCATTACACCATCTATATTAGCCAGTATCCTTTTTGAAATCAAACGTGCTTGCCAAAGGGCTCATTATTATTATTATTTATTATTATTATTATTTATTTCTTAGCAGACGCCCTTATCCAGGGCGACTTACAATTGTTACAACATATCACATTATACATTATTTCACAGTATACAGATATCACATTATTTTTACATACAATTACCCATTTATACAGTTGGGTTTTTACTGGAGCAATCTAGGTAAAGTACCTTGCTCAAGGGTACAACAGCAGTACCCCCGACCGGGGAACCCTCCAGTCAAGAGTCCAGAGCCCTAACCACTACTCCACACTGCTACTCATGTTTAACCCTATGCGGTACAAGGGACATATGTGTCCAACAAATAAAAATAATGTTACCGTTCTTATTTTTGCAATGAGGTGCATGAAGCGGGTTTAAAATTTACTGGCAGGTTGGATCTGGTCCTTGTGATACTTAAGTCACTCTCAAATGTATTTTAAGAAGAAACCATGGTGTACCTTAAGGGGTCTTCACTTTCCATCCTTATCATGGAGAAAGGGCAAACTCTGTGAGAATGCAATCTCATAGGGAAACAGTCCCGGTGCTAAATTATTATTTTTATGGATCTCATTTTGTTATGTTTTTATTAAATATGTTGCTCATTGATTAACTGATACATGCATCTCCTGTAATTAAATCCACTTAAAATGATTTCCATTTTCTATTTTTTTTTTTTTCACAGTAAGTTAGAATAGAATCTTCTCAAAGTAGAAGGGTTTATCATTTTGTGTTATCAGGTCTAGAGACTGATGCTAAGCCCGCTCTTTTTACTGCAGAGTCACAGTACTGTACAAGGAGAGTCCTTCAGACACACACAGATGCATTCTGACATTCACACTGCAGTGGAGACACCATGAGCCCCTTCTATTACAGAGCACTGCAGGTGAGTACATGAGTATTTCACCTCTTTAATTATTAAACAGGCAAGAAACCTCAGAGTTAGCACTGATGTCTCCAATATATGGTGATCGTTCTGTCTCCCTATTGGGCAAGTTAGCGTTGCTCCACTACTGACATCTGTGGAAAGTTTTGTCTTCTTTAAGTTATAGTTTTCCATTTTAAAAGGTGTTTATAGTAACACCACAGTAAAAACATAGTAAAGTGTATTACAGCCTAGTGAAACCATAGTAAAACGACTATGGTTAAGAATGGTTAAAAAAAAAAAAAAAAAAAAAAAAGGCACGGTAAATGTGGAAAGTATAAGCATATGGAAACCATTAAAGTCCATTGTACAATTGTATTTTCTGAAATGTTCAGATTCCCTCCTCTATTTTGAATTGGCTGGTTCTTAGATTCAGAATTTAGTCCAGTTTTTTATAGTATTGTTTTAGTACTGCAGTTGTTTTGTTTTTTTGTTTTTTTTTAAAGAAAAGCTCAAAGTTAAGAAGCTCGTGTTATCTATTCCACTAGGGCTCACCCTCGTTTTAGAAAAATAAAAATCGCCTTTTTGAGTAAAATTGTGAGGTTCATTTGTAGTCGGAACCACATCCTGCAGCACAGTCCGCAAGGAGGAGCTGTATAGACGACGGACCCCATTCAGATAACAACAAATATGGCGGTCCCTTGTTCATTGAAGCGGAATTTATTTAATCGTTCCTGCTCGTCGTTCGATAGTATGCATTATTAAATACATGAGCGACAACAGTAGTTATTGCAAATAACAGCACAGATCCCTATTTCTTATTGTATATGTATTATTACCTTACCGACAACAACGAAAGAAAATCCTAGAAAAGTCACATTGCAGTCGCATTACAAGTCAAGGTGCTTTTAACAAAATCGTTATAATATATACTTTTGGTTATATATTTTTATCGAGAAAAATAAAACAACAACGAGAATGTGGACCTACTGAGGACAGTAGCCCAAAAAATCAGGTTGGATTTTTTAATTTATTTTTTTATAAAAGATTTCAATTTTGAATATTAGGTTTATGTTTTAAAGAAGGGTGGGTTACGGTACATAACTCACACAGTCAAAAATAGAAAACTTTGCAAAATGTTTTGTCGTTAAGCTTTAATAGGTCATTTAAAAAAAATGAGAAAGTGTGGAAAATACAGTAATTATGAATTTATTTATGAAATATAGATGAAAATATTTCTGCGTTTCCTTTCAGTTCAGGCGGTGAACGTCGGATATAATAGCCACTAGAGGGCGCGAAACAAACGGGATTAATACTTGTACAGTAGTGACAGAGTTTAGGGGTTGGGGTAGGGTTTAGATTTAGGGGTTAAGTTTAGGAGGTGTAAATCGCATATGACGTGGTACGGACTGAAGTTGTGCATGGACAAATAAATGGTGCTGTAGTAATTGTAAATGAGGTAAGGTGAATGATGGAGTAACATGACATTTAGTTCTGTTGAAGGGAAAGAAAGGTTTTAAATATATGATTTGTCACATTTGTCAAATATATCCCGTTTAAGGATAGATGTATTTTTGTTCCCAATCTCTAGAGTTTTTTTTTGTTTGGGTTCAACGAGAGATATATTATAATGGTACAGCTGTATTTTGTTTTACTATATTTTTGTAAATAAGTTTAGAATTTTTTTTTCTTTCTTTATATTAATATAATAAAGGTCAAGGATGAGAAATTTGGTAGAACTTTGTGTTTCTGAGTGTGTGAGTTACCATACCCGAAGTGTGGCCTCTCATATTACGACCAGTGTTGTCGAGCATCAACCAGTGAACAAATGAATCCAAATTTGCCCACGGCTTTTTTTTTTTTTTTTTTTTTTTGGTTTCTATAGAAACAGCGTGTGAAGGTCAGAAAGGACACCGAAGCCAATATAATCAAAACGTAGTTAATGTTAATGAGTGCATTGTGGACGACCATCTGAGTTTGTGTTTCCTTTGTCTTGTCTTATGAAGCTAGGTTATTACATACTATTATTATCAGACTAATAATATATGTGTTTCATGATCATGTTTTCATCTATTGGAATACAGATCTGAAGTGTGTTATTAGCAGGTTGGTAATTGGTAATAGGTTGGTAACAGCATGACAGTAAACCAGCCACGGGGCAAATCTGTGACCTTGTTTTCTTTTTCTATGAGCTTGTCTGATTTCCTTTGTGACTGGGGGAGTAGGGTCATTCCATGTGTGTTTGACTGTGACGTATATGCAGTGTATTGCTGTACCAATATACAGTACACTGTTCTAGATAAAGCACTGCAAATAATTCTGTTCTCTTAGTCAGTGTGTGGCAGGGAAAGTATAAATGTAGGTAGTGTTCCACATTCCGCAGCTCAAGGAGTTGATTGCATTTTGCTTATAGATTCAATGTCAAGCTTTACTCTTTGTTTTATTAGATTATAAAGTAATTCACATCTTATAGAATGAAGCAACTGGGACAGAATCAACTGATTTTTGATGGTTACAGGTAATTAGGTAAATCATTATTACTGCCGTAACTATTTGCTGTAAAGTAAATACCAGTAATTTAAGCAATCAACAAAACATGGATAAGGCTGATTGTTATTTGTACACAAAGCTCTTTAATCTGTTTAAATTTTGGAGTAGGAATCCAGTTATTTTGCCCAACCACAGTTCATAACTTGAATGCAAAATGTTCCAAAATGAATACCGTAAATGCATACTGTTGGTGGAATTGTAATTTCATGTGGTAGGCTAAATTCTGATTACTATTATTCTACTTTTTGCCAGCAATATTTATAGGATCTGACGGCAGAAGGAATCAGAAGTCATGTTGCTGAAGATCTTCTTCCCTCAGTGTTGCAAAGGGGCAGATAGCGGTCTCCTGATCGGCCGGTGGCTTCCAGGACATAACTCTGCCGTTGTGCTGGCTGTGATCCACTTCCCCTTCATCCCAGGCCAGGTAAAGCAGTATCTGAGCCAGCTCCAGAGCCTGACCCAGGTGGACCTGACTGTTCTGGGCTCCTGGTGCAAGCCTTCAGAGGGCCAGGAGGGAGTGCAGAGTTTTCTGAAGGATCTGAGCACCATTTTCCCACATGGACGCTGGCTCCAGCTGAGCAATGAGAAAGGGAAGAAGTGCTTCAGCTGCCAGGTGAACTTCCGAGACGGCAAGGTGATCGAGTCTGGGGATAAGGAGGACCAGGGTGATCAGGTGATCTGTATCCACTACGATCAGTGCAAGGTCATGCTGTCCCAGCTGCACCCGGCCCAGGGAGGGATTCTCAACCCCAAGACAGAGCTGTCCGAGCTCAGGCTGGTCTTCCAGACTGTATCCCAGAGCCAGGCACTCTTCTATATAGACAAGTATGACGAAGGGCCATTCAAGCTCACCCACTGGCAGTCAGAGGGCAGAGAGGGCAGTATTCTAGTGGAGCTGTCCAAGCAAGCCTCTGTGCCAGTGTGTCTAGTACTCGCATGGCTGCTGTCCATCTGGTACTGGGTGTGCAAAAGCAGGTGAGGAAACAAGGGGTTCGTTAGGGGTCAGAATGGGCTAACTTGATTTCTTCTGCTTCTTGTAAATAGCATTTTCTGTTAATTTTGTGACATATATTCAATGTACTGGCCTGTTTAGTATACCTGGTTATACAGTAAATCTGTAGAGTATAAGGCTTTTAAATGATAGCCTAGTTAATTAAAGTAGACCTGGGGGAATAAGCTATTCCAGAGAGAGCAGGTCTAGCCCCTGGGTGCAGATTGGTTAGAATATTTTCTGAGGGAGGATTTAGGGATAATTTATTGCAAAACTCCTTCAATTCCCCTCTCCTTTAGGATTCTGAACCTGTGGCCAATGCGTTTTGTGTCCAGCAAATTGTATTCCTGCATCCAACTGAGTCATCGGGCAGAACACCTGCAGACGATCAGCATGCCCAGGAAGGCAGAGGACCACACAGAGTTCATGAGGTGCCCTCCCATTTTATACCAGTGGAGCTTAGTTATCCCTTAAACATGTTTACTGTTGATTCTGCATAGTTTTGTTCTGGAAATGCCCCTTTTATTGATCTTTACTTGATTTCTCTTTCTTCAGAAAGGCGAATATCTTTGTTTCATTCTTGGTTGATATGGCACTGGGGCTCCTACTCATCTCCTGGCTCTACAGAGAGAATCGAATCAGACGGCTTGCTGACACTCTGGTTCCTGTTGCTGATGTAAGCCCATTAACCTCTAGCTGTTAAAACATCTAGCTAAAAGGAAATAGTAATACAATATACACTATCTCCACTTTATAATAAACAAATATCAACTTCTGTACAAAGTCAACACTGTGACAAAATAAAGACTAAGATCAGGTCAATGTTACTATCTCTACTGTTTTTACAAATGTCAAAAGATTTTGCATTTCTTTATATATTCTTTTTTTTTTTTTTAAATTAGGTACTAAAGATATGGCAAGTATTACAAATCTGTTGTTGGCATTTTGTCTGTTTCAGTGCATTCAGATGACTTTCACCAGGAAAGCTGTAAAAGATGTAACAGTAGTTTTATAAATGTTGAACTTAGGGAGACCCTACCTTAAACCCTCTGGTTTCTCATGATGTTTGTGTTTCTATTGCAGCACATCGCAGAGGATCTTCAGGAGCTGCTAAAGTGGCTGATGGGAGCCCCAGCTGGGCTGAAGATGAATCGGGCCTTGGACCAGGTGCTGGGGAGATTCTTCCTGTACCACATCCATCTGTGGATCAGTGAGCACCAGGACAATACTAAGACACTTAGGGACCCCGCATTATATCTGAGGGAGAATTATAAAAATGATAGAAAAGAGGAAAAAAAAAAAAAAAACTATATTTTTGTTCTGTGGCTTCAGGATAAAAAGGGTGTTCATTCTATAATGCTGTCCATCCAGCATCTTTTACCGGCTCTAAAAAATTTCTCTTAAATGTGTTCTTACCCTTGGATTGCAGGTTATATTCACCTGCTGTCTCCGTTCATTGGGATGATCCTGTGGTACGTGGGCCTCTCTGCCTGCCTGGGGCTGACATTTGCCCTCTCTGTCCTCTCTGATATTGTTGCCTTGCTCACCTTCCACATTTACTGCTTTTACGTCTATGGAGCCAGGTAGGAAATGAACTGCAATGAAAACTACGAGACCTGCTGTGTACAGTTTGTCCCACTTTTCCCAGAAGCATCCCCTTGTTTAGTTCCTCTTCATAAGGGCTGCGGAAAGAGGTGGCAGCTGCTTGACCCCCACCCCCAAATGCTGGATATTTCATACCGCTCAAAATCTGCCTCCTATTATAATCCCCGCCAGTAAGCAGCACTTTATAAAGTTCAGAAACTGATCTAAATCTTTTAGCTGCACCTGTCTCTTAAGTCCTTCTTGCAAGTGTAAAGATCTTGCCTGCAGAGGGCATTTGAACCCCCGAAATAGATATTTCTGCGTATATATACATGAGTTATATTTAACTGTGATGTAGCTACAGTTCTTACCAGTAGGGACCAATTCTAATTTCTCAGCCCTGTCAAATGACTCTCCTTCTGTGAAGAGGTCTCTGCTTTCGATTTTGTGGGTAGCGAGACTAACCTGAGTTGCATAAACGCTCATGTTGGTATTGTTGATAGTTGCACTTCAATGGGGAAAATCCTGTTTGGTCTGTAACACAGTAGTAGCGAGTTATCGCTGGGAACCTGTACTTCCCCTGTGAACAATAGAGCATGGGGATATTAGGTGGAGTATATAAATAGCCCCAGGCAGCAACAGGTTCCTAAATTAGGAGAACACAATAGATCCATAGTATGGGGAGAAAGTGCAGTATTGCTCTCAAACACCACCAGCCAACCCATTTTATTAATGTCGTATTGCTGCATGCTTACGTGAAACCACTGAAATTGTAGCTAGAGCAAGTTTAGTAATGTGGATAAAATATGAAAACCATTGTGATTGAGTAAAATAATCAAATCCACTAGAGTATGTTATAAAAGTCAAACACTTCTCAGCTTATTGTAGTAACCCTTGATACACTGAACTGTGTTTTGCTGCTCCCCTCAGACTCTACTGTCTAAAGATCTATGGGCTCACCTCTTTGTGGCGGCTGTTCCGTGGAAAGAAGTGGAATGTGCTGAGGCAACGTGTGGACTCCTGTTCCTATGACCCGGACCAGGTAAGTGATAGAACTAAACAAAGAGCTTCCTTACTTGGTGTGTGTGCCCCCTGTGATCCAGACAGGAGACTGGACTGATGGCTCTAATGCCAGTACACTGGAGTTTCTGGTTCAGGATAACCTTCCCTGATCATTATTATTATTATTATTATTATTATTTATTTCTTAGCAGACGCCCTTATCCAGGGCGACTTACAATTGTTACAAGATATCACATTATACATTATTTCACATTATACAGATATCACATTATTTTACATACAATTACCCATTTATACAGTTGGGTTTTTACTGGAGCAATCTAGGTAAAGTACCTTGCTCAAGGGTACAACAGCAGTGTCCCCCACTGGGGATTGAACCCACGACCCTCCGGTCAAGAGTCCAGAGCCCTAACCACAAGGTTTACTAAATTCGAATGGTAGTTGATTAGAAATGTAAGTGGTTGAATGTCCATACATTTACTACCAGGAAATTGTTTGTGTTTTTCAGCTGTTCATCGGGACTCTGCTGTTCGCCATTCTCTTTTTCCTCTTGCCAACCACAGTGCTGTATTACCTGGTCTTCACACTGGTAAGTACTGGGCTACACCTGTTCTCCACAAGGGGGAGTAGGGGGGCAGGCCATTTCTATCATGTGAGAAGGCAGTCAATATTGTCAGCTTTATATAGAGTTTGGCAGTTCAGAACAGTGTATTCATAGGTAGCATCTTTTATTTCATTAACAAACAAGCAAACGTTTTCAAAGGTGGTGTTCAAGATACGTGTTTAATAGTTTTTAGTAGATGATCATTATTAGATAGAGGGTAGCGATTTTAAGCAGATTTGAACAAAGACATATTGATTGAATGACCAAAACTACATGAATGTATTTTCAATTTGTATTCCTTTGACTCTGTAGCTCCGTCTGCTGGTGGTGTTGTTCCAGGGTCTGCTTCACCTCTGTGTGGATTTTATAAACTCATTCCCTCTGTTCGCTATGGGGCTCAGGATCTGCAGATCCTATAGACTGGCAGGTAATCTCACCTTCGAGCTGCAGTTAATTCACTTTAAATACAGTGATTCAAGAATAAATAAATAGATATTAAGCAATCTTAAACATTGACCATGTTATTCATCATCATCATCAGTAATAATACAAACTTGAAAATGAATGCCTCATACGTCGCGGTGGATACTGGAGTGTAGTACTGTATGTTCCTTGTTTTAACAGCTGGAGTGAAGTTTCGTGTGTTGGAACAAGAGCCAGAGAGGCCACTTCACTTACTAATGGAGGTATGTAAAGAGTGGTGGATTTTGAGATTCCTTCATGCCAATTTGAGAGTCTCTGTGTTTAAATGCAGTAACCAGCATGTTTGTATATCTCTTTTTAATGCTTACATTACACCGTGCAACAGATTTTCTTTTTTTGGTTCCTGGGTAGTAAGTGTTAATTCCTAATTGCTTATGCCTCAAAAGTATAGAAAATGGCTATTATTCCCCACAAACTTTGCTTTTGTGACCAGGACAGTGATATCTTGAAATTTATCTATTTCCAATGAGAAAACGGGCAAATCTGTGTCTTTTCGTTCACATAAAGTCAGAAAAAAACAACATATGAATCCAAATTAACATGTATTTATACTAAAGTAATACAAAAATGACTACAAAAGATTTAGAAGTGAGTAGTTTTACGAGATTTACGATTATACTGTAAATCACTTTCACGAATCAGCCCCCAAATGTAGTCTCCCATCATGTTCTCGTTATACTGTCCTTGGTAGCGGCGTTCAAAGTCCAGTATATCCTGGTGGAAGCGCTCACCTTGCTTCTCCAAGTACGCTCCCATGTTCTCCTTGAATTTATCAAGATGAGCATCAAGGATATGGACTTTGAGGGACATCCTACAGCCCATTGTGCCGTAGTTCTTCACCAGAGTCTCAACCAGCTCCACATAGTTTTCGGCCTTATGATTGCCCAGGAAGCCCCGAACCACTGCGACAAAGCTGTTCCAAGCCGCTTTCTCCTTACTAGTGAGCTTCTTGGGGAATTCATTGCATTCGAGGATCTTCTTTATCTGTGGTCCGATGAAGACACCGGCAGTGACCTTTGCCTCAGACAGCTTAGGGAAGAAGTCTTGAAGGTACTTGAAGGCTGCCAACTCCTTATCTAGAGCTCTGACAAATTGTTTCATAAGGCCCAATTTGATGTGCAGTGGTGGCATCAGCACCTTCCGGGGGTCCCAGCCATACTCATCATACTTCAAGGCGTCCAGCAAGGTCTTGATGCTGTTGTAATCCTCTTTGAGGTGCACCGAGTGAGCCAGGGGAAGAGACGGGTACTTGTTACCATTATGGAGCAGCACGGCTTTGAGGCTCCTGGATGAGCTGTCAATGGAGGACAGTATAACGAGAACATGATGGGAGACTACATTTGGGGGCTGATTCGTGAAAGTGATTTACAGTATAATCGTAAATCTCGTAAAACTACTTACTTCTAAATCTTTTGTAGTCATTTTTGTATTACTTTAGTATAAATACATGTTAATTTGGATTCATATGTTGTTTTTTTCTGACTTTATGTGAACGAAAAGACACAGATTCGCCCGTTTTCTCATTGGAAATAGGTAAATTTCAAGATATCACTGTCCTGGTCACAAAAGCAAAGTTTGTGGGGAATAATAGCCATTTTCTATACTTTTGAGGCATAAGCAATTAGGAAATAACACTTACTACCCAGGAACAAAATTTGTGTTACATAGTGTTATCATGCTGGTCAGAGTTTGCATTAATGTTTCAGTTTGCCTTTTAACAAAATCCCCTCTCTTTGCAGCAGAATTAGGATTTCCAGATTTGACCCCTAAACGCATTTTCCTGCTGTGTGCCCACAGATTAATCCCTTGACGTACAGTGCAGTGCTGCAGTGGTACAGGACACTGACGTACAGCTGCTACCCAAAGGACTCCTGGGGGGTGCTGTGCAAGAACCTGTTTATCGGGGAGCTCATTTACCCCTGGAAACATAAGAACATCAAAACAGACTGATCTTCTCAACAACTGTTCAGACCTGAGGCTGTGGCGATGTCTAAAGCCCCTGCTGGTTCCTGTTAATTAGAAAATGAAGCTAGTGGTGCTTTTTATGAAGTTTTAGAAAGGACAGGATGGTCACCTGAATAAGAAATATATTTTAGGGAGCAATTCAATTAGCATCTTTGTGAAACAGTTGGCAGCTATAAGAGAACTAAGAATAAAATCATATTGGGATTGTTATTATAATTATTGCCATATAAATCCCAGATAGTCGTTTTAATACCTCGTGATTGATCTTAATCGTGCAATTATGGATTAATTTATTGTAATTTTAATTTCTATACATTTATAGTAATTACTTTATAGTGATGATTCAAGATTTTTGACCAGATACCTTTTGTAGCTTAGTTTCCTTAAAATAAAAATAAAGTTGTCACAGTACATACTTCAGCAAAATCACGACCAGACTTTTTTTGCAGTAATATTGATGTTTATTATTTCCCCTTTTGCATGTATTGTTTTATTACAGCAGTAATAGAAGTTTCTGTTGAAAAGCTATGACTGCATTCCAAAAAATCTAGTTCCTCACCAGCAGTGAAAACATGTTTTCTAGTAAGCAAAACCAGCACTGGGTCAAAGGGTTTTTTTTTGGTTTGTTTTTAGAAAAAATAATTTAACTTTTAAGTTTTTCAGGATTCTGAATACAGATTCTTTCATTGTGTTTGTCTGGTCCACCATAAGTATTGAATTATCTTTTAGTGTCAGAATGTTAGCTAGGCAAGCAAACATATCTGGAATAACACACACAGCAAAGCGATCCAATACATTCCAGCCAGCTTTGGCTGGTTTGACAGTGAATTAATTGTATGCTATATGCTTTTCAAATCATGTTTGTTGCCAACCTTTACACTTTCTCCACTCTTGATCTTTTAATATAAAATGCCTTGTGATATACATTTGTAATCTTGCTTAGTTTTTTGTGGTTGTCATTTTAAACGCTCTTGTCACATGGAACTAGTGCTCAGTGTGGCCCCTGTGAGTTACAGAACCTTTTTAAATGTACCAACACCTTCAATGGCAATGCTATTGAAAGCTATATCTTGGGAACTGTTGGTGCAATTATGTGCATATGTTACAAAATGATGTTCCTTATTCTGTGGATGTAGATTCTAATTATTCATTACAACATGTTTCATATAATTGCCTGAAGAGATCCATTCATCGAGTACGCAATGATTTGGCCAGGGAACATCCTTATTCATCATTATTAATGACCGCATCCATAAAGAAACACCATCTGAAGACAGCTGCTCACACCAGCAATACACGTATTGCATCCTGCTGAAGTGCACTCTTAGAGTACATGAGTGAGAAATAAGCTTTATGATTAAAATAAAAGAATAGATAAAGCCTACCCTGGTCCTGTTTGTCACGTCATTGCCCAGACTTGTATGGTACTCATTTTTCATCCAAGTCTCTCCCCACCCCCTACAGAGCTCAAGATGAGAGGGATTGGGGGGGGGGGGGGGTATTCAGCTGCTGCCTCTCGTGGATTGCCAAAAGGGGGCCTGGGGAGGTCTCAATTGCTACACGCCTCATTAAGCAATCTCCTGTGGACATGCACAAATGAATAGATCTTCAGCTGTACCCTCCTTTAATCTGTCACAATATCAGTAATGATAGCTGTGTATCAATCACAGGTACTCTTAGGTCATCAGGAAGCATTTCCCATCTGAGAAAGACAAAGCTTGAAAAATGCCTTCTTTTGTCACTAAACATACAACAAAGACAATGATGTCTGTGTTTTTTATAAGCCTGAACAGATTCGCTTAGGATTTTGGTTTGGGATTGTCGTTATACACCTAGTTGAAATTCTTGGTGCTCAGAGTTGATTTAGCCTGTTTCTGAAACATGTCCAAGTAAAAACTGTTTCAGATGAAAAAAAAAGATAGTATATTCAATCAAACAAGTCTGCTAATGTTTTTTGATATTCATTGATATTACCTTTAATAATTAATATTCTTTAATTAATATAACCCTATTTCATTGGTATGACATCATTTATACTTTGTTTTCTGAATTAATTACTAACTCTTATTAAATAATAGAAAGTCATTGGTAACAGGTGAAGTAGAGTGATTATTACACAAAACATGTGCAGAGAATGACTGCTGATTCTCCCTTGTGATCATTATAAAGGAGATGATGGAGGTTCAGCAATCCTGTGGTCCTAGGACTCAGATTCTTTTTGTTTGAGGTGCAGGAGGAGTATAATGAGCTGTAATAGCCTGCCATCTGCAATGTAATGAGTGAAAGGGGGAGCTGTAAGTGATGCTGCCTCTGCTAGGGACCCCAGGGGTGCATGTTTGTGTGTCATCGGTCTGTATAGACTGCTCAGTTAGGTCCAGATGGGCACCCTCCCAAGGGACTTCTCTTTGCTATGGACAGACACAAAGAAAACTTTCCTAATTTACATTTTAATCTATGCCATGTTTTTTTTATTCCTCTTCACTAAGCACTTATCCTCGCTTCCATTAGCCTTTCTGTTAACCCCTTAATAGCTGTAATAATTGGTAAGGAACAGGATTGAAATGTCAATGGGTGCTCAGTACTGTAATATACAAAGACTGTAGAGCTACCTGGTATAAAGCATATTCAAGGAACGAAAACCCAGCCAATGTTGTGTACTGTATCTTTTTAATATATATATATATATATATATATATAAGAAGGTTGTTTCCTTGTGATCCCTTGTTAAAAATAACATTTCTGTAAGTGTTTCCTGTAAGATTTTATCAGGATAACAAACACTGTTTGGTAAAACAAACTGAAGGCCACCCCTTTTGGGTTTTGCTTTCGGTTATTTTAATGTTAGACAACCAGCATTAGACATTAAAAACCATTGCATTAATACATGGCAAACCAATATCTTCCAAAATGTATATATTTTTTTAAATGATAATATTTACTATAAAATACACATTTCTCTGTTTAATTGTACAGTTGTTGCTATACCATATGTACTTTTGTACAGGTAAAGTATGTTTATCAAACATATGTTCTTACAGTGTCAAGAGGAAATGGCTGATGGTGTTTAGGTGGTGAAATTGCTGCAGCATATGCAGTAAACATCATTAGAACCGTTATTACAAAACACTTCTCTTCCTTTTTTAACCCTGTACTCCCTGCTTATTGCTTTTTACAGGGTGCTCCTTCACACCACGATGCAATCTGTTTAGCAATATCGAAATTCGGCTGTTATGAACATCATCATGAACATCCAGCATGTACGGACACTGTTATTAACATCACCATGAAAATCCAGCATGTACGGACACTGTTATTAACATCATCATGAAAATCCAGCATGAACGGACACTGTTATTAACATCATCATGAAAATCCAGCAGGTACGGACACTGTTATTAACATCATCATGAACATCCAGCAGGTACAGACACTGTTATTAACATCACCATGTAAATCCAGCATGTACGGACACTGTTATTAACATCACCATGAAAATCCAGCAGGTACGGACACTGTTATTAACATCACCATGAAAATCCAGCAGGTACGGACACTGTTATTAACATCATCATGAACATCCAGCATGTACGGACACTGTCATTAACATCATCATGAACATCCAGCATGTACGGACACTGTTATTAACATCATCATGAACATCCAGCATGTACGGACACTGTTATTAACATCACCATGTAAATCCAGCATGAACGGACACTGTTATTAACATCATCATGAACATCCAGCATGTACGGACACTGTCATTAACATCATCATGAACATCCAGCATGTACGGACACTGTTATTAACATCATCATGAACATCCAGCATGTACGGACACTGTTATTAACATCACCATGTAAATCCAGCATGAACGGACACTGTTATTAACATCATCATGAAAATCCAGCATGTACGGACACTGTTATTAACATCACCATGAAAATCCAGCATGTACGGACACTGTTATTAACATCACCATGAAAATCCAGCAGGTACGGACACTGTTATTAACATCACCATGAAAATCCAGCATGTACGGACACTGTTATTAACATCATCATGAAAATCCAGCATGAACGGACACTGTTATTAACATCATCATGAAAATCCAGCATTTACGGACACTGTTATTAACGTCATCATGAAAATCCAGCATGTACAGACACTGTTATTAACATCATCATGAAAATCCAGCATGTACGGACACTGTTATTAACATCATCATGAACATCCAGCATGTACGGACACTGTTATTAACATCATCATGAACATCCAGCATGTACGGACACTATATTCATATCTAGCACTCTACTCAAAATAGTTAAAACAAAGCCTGGTAATGCATGGCTTAGTATATAGTACATCCTCAAGATGACTTAGATCCTAAATGCAGTGTAACAAGAGTAAAGGAGCAGTTGAAATAGGTTCAAACAGCTTCTTATTGATTAGATTGTTAGACTTATAGTCAAAACAGTCAAATAATAATTGTACTAGTTTATTTTAGTTTCACTACATATCTTACAATTCTGTTTTTTATAGTTATCAGTGTTATGCACTTATAGTCTTGCACTTTACTGAGGTTTGTTTTTATATTATGCATAATCACAAGCAGTTTATGTTTATATTTCTCTCCAGTTAAAATACTTTTTTTTGTCGAAACCCCTAAGACCTTTTGAATAAGCTGTGTAAAGTGTTCTGCATTTTAATGAGCTGCACAAACTGCCTTTCAGAGTAGCAACGATACACACAATGCTAAGCCTGGCCCGGAAGGGCATTAAACAACACAGTGATAGATTTAAGTGCAATCAATAGGCAAGGAGGAAATAAATGCATTAAGTGTGATCAATCCAGTGGATGGAGGCTGGGGCTGTATGCACAAGTTGCAGCCAGATTACAATTCGCTCCACTTTCTAAAGTTTTCATCTTCAGGGGGTGTTGCCACAGGTTATTTCCCCACCCTTTCATCTTGAATCAGTTCAAAGTGAAACGAGTTTGGTATTCTTAGTGGAAAGCAGTCAGCATGACTATCATGAACTCACAGTAATGTGTATTTAAATGTGAGTGTCCTTACCATATGATCTTCAACGTCACTGGCATTGCCACTAAAATCATAATTGTATCATGAAGTATAGATCAATATCAGTGTCAGCATGCAATATTTGTTCCATAACCATTGTGTTGCTGGTAATGTTTGCAAAACACAACAAAAATTACACTTTTGGAAGATATGCGATCACATTAGACACATGTCAAACAGGATATCTCAAGGTTTTGGTCACCTGTCTCAATATGTCACACTAATGTTATTTATATAGTTTCACTATCAAATTTGGATGTTGATGAATCTATTCTCTGGTTTTTGAAAGGACTTCATTTTTTACTCATTCTTTCTACTTAATAAATGAAAGCAAATGTTAGTAGTATTGAGGGGGTACCTCTTATTCTAAGTGATGGAAGGTGACTCAAACCAATAATTTTAAAAGGGAACATTAATCCTTGCATTGTAAGGTAAAAAGACTGATATATGTTGCATATGCTTATCATTTATCTCATCCATCACTGATAGATTTAAAAATGTTGGGCAAAGCATTATGTATATGTATACACACACATGTACCTCCTTCCAGATTCCAGTTGACAGATTTTTGGTTTGCTGTCTGTGTTGACCTGCCACTGTTGGAGCCCAATTTAGTCTCTCCAGTTCATCCATTATTCACAAAGCACATGCTGAGTCGGCAGATCGCCCGAGGGAGGGATAGGGTCTCCGAGGAGGAGTGCTCCAGAGATTGAGCCTTTCATTCCAGACTCGAAGTGTCTGGGCAGGTTGCATCTGAGCACACCAGTCCAGTGAAGTCTTCCCTCTAGGACTTGATACTACAACAAAGGTTCAGGGCTATTTGAATCCTGCTTTGTGAAGAAGTCATTTAATATCAATATATCCACTTCAGTTAGGAGAACAGTTAGTTGGTTATTTTAAATCAATAGAAATGATCACATCTGGTTTTCAAGAATGGCCTTGGAGAAGCTGACAGAGCACATGACCTACACACAGCACAAGGAATAGAACAAAGGAATAAGAAACATGCTCAAAAGGACATCCAAGGTATCATTTATAGGCTACAAAGCAGTACAGGCTGACAAAAGGTACAGTAAGCAGAGGTGAAGTATAGGACACTGGACCCATATCACCCTTATGAAAAAAACATACACGTTATAGTATGCTATTTCATATATATTTATTATGCATTTGCAATTAGGGGGCTATATTGGTAGTGTTATTGTCAGGGCTATACAATATTATAGCAGAACTGAGCTCAATATAAGACCTTTGCTATGATGAAACCGGAGGTTACCTCGTCTGGGCATGAGTATAATAACAATTTGTTGAACATTTCACTTTCATTGAAATAGAATTTACGATGTCTCATTGAAAGGAGGTCAAAGTAAGGCTCCCATGGGGTAAATATGATCATTAAATAGGGACATAACACAGGTAGTAAAATGCATTTTCAATTGAATCCTACCCTAAAAGATTAGCTTTTATTAGGAGCTTATATCTCTGAGAGTCTTACAAACTGTGTTCAATATGTATGAGCTTAGCACTGTGGCCTAATGTTTAGGGCAAAGATCCAGCTCAGATCCTGGCTCTCTGTGTTACACTTTTGGGTGAGCAATTCATTTGATATCCTTGAGTATCAGTTCCATACAGCACAGGCGATCTTGATATTTGTATTACTTATTGTCATGGTTGCATAGTAAAAACCTGGTGAAATTATGGTAAACTGATAAAATTATTATACACATTTACCAAACCAAGGCTATTATGCAGAAACAGCAGGAAACGTTTCACTGCCCTCAGAACACTTTTCAGCAGCGATATTATTGTGCATGCCACCAGCAGATCTATACTACATGCATTATTGATTGTGCAAATGTACACTGTCTCAAATTCATTGGGCAGTGTATAAATAATGCACATTTCTCCAGGGTCATTGTGCTGTTCCATAAAAAAAGGCACAATATGGTCTTTTGCATGCAGTGGACCAGGCTGCTTCAGCAGGCTACAAGAGGAAGAAACCCCATCAACAACCAGCCATGCTATTTAAATTGAAATTACATCTTTAAACCATGGGTTCTTCAGAAAATTAAATGTGGCATAAAAATGCATTCTTGGGATTATCAGAACCATAGTGCCCGCCTTTTATAGGAGTTCTGCTATGCGATTGGTTGGACTAAAAAAAGCTATTAAAAGCTATTATTAGCTATTATTCACACGGTAGTACACTAAGTGAGAAAATAAATGAAGAGATCATTCAAACAAATTTGATGGACAGATTGCAAAGCAAAGGGATTGTTTGCGTTGTGTGTTATTTAGCCTTATTTGGAGACACAATGGCACGCCTTTGATTTTACCTTGATGTTCGATGAATAATTATCTTGGAATGTATTCTGTTGTGTTTGCCACCTTATTTGAATCCGTACTTTAATCCATTGGTTTACTGCCAACGTCTTTTTTTGACATTCCACTATTGTTTTAGTATCTTCATTTTAAAGAAAATCAAATTAAATATTTGCATTAGCAGTTTGTCTGTATGCTCAGGTGAAAATTAGTGGTTGCTAGAAAAAAAACACTGGACACCCCTTACATTTAGCTATAGTCTAGGCAGCAGATGGGAATTACAGTTTATGTACAGTATGCATTATTCACTTCAACAATTTCTGTGTTGCTTATCAATTCTGTGGTACACATTTTCATACACTGTTTTTCCCATTGCAGAACTGAGGTTGTACATGACAATAACCACGATTCCACCTGGGTCCAAGGCGTTGTTAGGGTCTTGTGATTGATAACGGTTTGTACCTATCTGAGTGCAGTTCAAACCTTGTGACCAATGGAGCTGACGGGAGGCGGGTTTTGTGTTCGCTCTGTGTGGGCCGACTAGCTTTCAGTGTTAGTGTGTATAGTGATAGTTGGTGGATATTGTTTGTCGGGGCACGAAAGAAAGTACATAGTAATACATATGCATTTGGCAAACGATAGATAGATATATACTTACTTACATACATATTTATTTATTTATTTATTTTATTGTTTTTACCACGCCGGGGTTTTGCAGTTTGTGAAGAGTCTACACGATATTGGACCGAAGAAGAGGGAGTCCGGTTGGTTGGTGAAGATATCAACAGCGCCGGAGTTTTCTAACTTTGTTGTTCAGGGCCACACTCAGACCCCGGATGCAAGTAACAGCAGTGGCCGGGTTTTAAGCGCTTCTGAGCGGACTACACTCAAGCACTTCCATCTGCTGGTTCGGAGGGGAGAATTCCTGTTTATGTCTTGATTAAAGAAAAAAACACCCAGCTCAACACAAGAAAGCACAGTCGGTTATAAATGTTCTTAAAAATGTATGTTTTATTTTGAATAGGCAACCGGGACTAGTCTAGTGCTGCTTCTGACAGTCGACTTCTTCAGTAAAGTAGCCCTTAACATAACGGAGACTATCTGGGCTGTAATTCAACCAGATATATATATATATATATATATATATATATATATATATATATATATATATATATAAGCATAAGCTACACGGTGTGATTTATTTTTACGGTATGTGATCTGGGATGGCTGTTTCCTAAAAAGGTTACGACACTTTTAAGACTAAAACCAACATTTGCTCTCTTGTTTATGCCGAGTTTTTTTGGAACATTTTCTTGGGTATTTTTGAAATACTTTATTTGTTGATAGTTTTAACCCCAAAACGAGAACAATTAAGAGACTTTGCCAGGGGACCGCATCATCACAAAAAACAACGATGTGTTTTGTCCCCTTGGGTACCGGATTGCATTCTGCGTTTCCTGTCCAGTTTTTTTGCTAAGCAGCAATCATGTATTTAATAGCAGGACTAATCGATTACACATCAAAACCAGTATTCTGGTTATTTGCTGGTGGCAAGCGAAGTTGGACTTGGATCAGAAGATAAATACATTGTGTGTCTTTATTTTCTTTTACTTTATTCTGAACCCTAGACATATAATTTGGAGAGCTGTTGGTGTTCTTTGATTAGGAAAATCCTGTAACAGAGAGAGCTGCCTCTGTGGTATACGTTTGTACTTTTTATGTCACGGATACAATTCATATAATGATAAAAGTCGTCGTTGTCAACGAACACATTATCAGTTTTTGTGTCCTTGGCCTAAGGAGCTTTCAGGTCTGATCAGAGGCAGAATTTCCTCTGTCAGAGCCACATAGGAATAAACAAGGGGCTTTGAAAGCTGCCTTCCAAGGATATTAAAGAGGACTCGCTTTCAACCTGTGCTGTGGATCAGGAGTGATAGAGTGCACTTCTTCGGGTGTGCACCCATATCTCCAAGCTTGCTGTCAGGTACCGATGCCAGAAAGGATGGGTACTCAGGGCAGCCCCGTCAAGAGCTATGACTATCTCCTAAAATTCCTGCTGGTGGGAGACAGCGATGTAGGGAAAGTGGAGATCTTGGGCAGTCTTCAGGACGGGTCGGCTGAGTCCCCCTATGCCTACAGTAGCGGTGAGTGACTCAAAACAACCATCATATTTCACTGATTAGCACAACATCATACATATACCGTTTATCCTAAGGCGGAGGTGTGCAGCATAGGTCAGTATGACTGATTCCAAGTTAGGATCCATGTATTTTTCTGGAAAAAAAAAACAATTTTGTAGCGTGTATCTGAGGTGTGTTGTTCGGTTTAAGGTCCATGTTAGCATTGTACAATATAAGCTAGTCACTCTCTATGATGAGTATCACGGTTAACACAAGCTTGAATAATCATAATAGGCATTATTGAAACCACAGTGAAAATCCTCATTTCAAACCAGACACCTTGCTGCTGGCAATTAAGTGATTCTAAACACCTGTGTGGGGCAGATCCCATCAGAACACAAGTCCCCAACTCCCCAGCGATGACATCCCACAGTTCTTAGTACTGGTCTGTGAGAGAAAGCACTGTACAAAAGATAGCATAGTAGATGTATATATATTTTTTTTTACTCTGTATTTTTGTGAGTAAAATAAAACAGGAAACACAATTAAGAAGGTTCATATTGTTAAAAGTTGTACCATTTGACAGTTAAATTTGGTTTGTACAAAAAATCTTTCAAATTTGAATCTTTAAATCTGACGAGGCCCTTTATTCAAATTCATGATTTCCGTCTCAAAATGCCAGTGCACACCTTTTAAGCTAGTGTGAGAAGGTCATTCTGATCAAATATGAAAGACTAAACATCAGTGTGAGGAATGTGGAGCAGAATTGAGACCCAGGTACAAAAAGTACTGAACTGTAGTGCTGTGAAGTGTCTGAACTTGGAAACAGGTGTGTTACAAACGTGCCCCAAAAACTTTAAGAACGTTTATTAATAAGGGTCTTGAGACCAAACGGGTTGAGAATTAAACAAATAAGCAATATGGAATTGAAAAGGTTACCATATCAAGCTGATAAAGGTTTCTTTGTGAACTGTGCAGCCTCAAATAAACATATGTAGACTTTGCTGGTATAGTACTAAGGCTTCGAGTCATGTCAAAGAAAAATATCTTATTTGTCTAGTTTGTCTGATGCATAGATATAGAATCGGTTAGTGTTGAAAATTGAGACTGAGAGTCTTGCTACTGTACAGGGACAATATACTGCTGTGCATCACTTCATGGAGCACCTTGCTTCCACTTCCAAAAACAGACTTAATGGAAGAGTAAAGCATGTACAGGAAATGGAAGAACTTGTGTTTGTAAGGGTTTTGTCATTTTTTTACATTCTCTTCTCAGGGGTTTCCAAAGCTTAGCCTTACACTCCAAAATAATGGTCTAATTCTCCCCCAAGCTGCTGCAGCAGCAATTGAGAAGTGTGTCTTGACAATTAAAGGCCCCCAGACACATAACCTTTTTTAAAATGACCTAAAGATACATTGAAACAACTGTTGAAATCACAGTTGAGTTAGGGTTTGAGTACAGGTTTGGCAGCATGCTTAAGCTTTCTGCTGAGGAGAGGGTTTCAGGAGGACCCCAGATTATGCAGTGTTTTTCAATTTTCTGCCATGATGCATGGCCTGATGATCTTGTGGACTTTGGTGATGAACAGTTAGAAGTTTCACTGAATTGGTATAGTGACCTTTTAGCAAGGAATGTTGATGCAGTTCACCCAGAATGGAGAATGCTTGAAACACTCTGTTTATGGATAAATCATTTATTTGTTTATGGGAGGTCATGCTAACAAACAAACCCTTTTGCACAGATTTAAAGACAAATCTTCTACATTTAGTAGAAATCATGCTTGTGCTGCCAATATCAGCTGCCCAGTGTGAACGTGGATTGTCTGCACAAAACAGAATTAAATCCAAGCTACACAACTCACTTAATGTGGCAGCTGTTAAGATCTTGTGAGAATCAGTGCAGAGGGCCCTTCCCTTAAAGTTTGATCCAGAGCCTTGTGTTAAGTGCTGGCTTTCCTCGGGTAAAAGGAAACGAAGACCAAATTACACATCCTGGCCAAGTGATGTAGACATTTTAACTGTTGGCGACACTGTCTCAGATTGTGAATAAGAATGATTTGATAGTTGTATACATTTGTTAAGACAACATTCCAATTAGTTCAGAGGGCTGAGTTAAGGAACACATTGCCAAAAGGCAGAACTGCAGGAAATTGAAGTTCACTTTTCAAGAACCTTTAGGTCATACGTTGTGGCAGAGGAAAATGAGGATGTGATTCCATGTATCCTGTTACCCTGAGTAGTCTGTGACTATGACTTTCAGGCAATAGATTTGCATAGAGACCCATTTTCTCCTCCAGGCCACTTTCATAATAGATATAACCATTTATTTCCATTGCACCTGCTACAAATAGGTTGGAGCTACAGTTCTAAAACAATGGACAAAACTTGCCTTGACTAGTCGGAGTCAAATTAAGATATTATGCAATTAGGAAGGTCTTACGAAAGATAGACTTAACATCCCCAGGCTTGATCAATGGAACTTGCGAGAAACTACAGTAAAAGGTCAAGATAACTATCTAAAAACTGAACATGATTTTTGTTGTGCAAGAGATTTGAAGAACAAGTGTCTGGCACTCTGAGACCACGAATTTAGCAGGACTGACAGATTTAATAGAATAGGCTTAAATGAAGTAACAGGGTGGCCAGCAGCCTTAGACTTTGGAATGAAGCAGTTTTGCCAGGTTTCATTGTACAGCACAGGGGCTGCAAGGACTCAAGTCCCAGTCTGAGAGTATAGAGAACTGTGCTGCACCAGAATTAATTGGATGGCTAGCAGTCCAATAACTAGTACCAAACAAAATCAGTTCTGCCAAAATTGGTACTGCAACAAAATGAATCGTGGGATTTGACTGTTCAATTTTCTAAAGTTGTGATTTTCTTTTTTACAGTGCAATACTTCCTTCAGATTACTGAGCATTTGAAATAAGTGACTTAAGGAGCAATAAAGCAATATAACTAAGGAACAAAGAGAACAGCTTTAATGGACTCTGGACAGGAACTGAAATTATAATTGAGAGGCAGCCTTAAGGACAGTGATTTTGTTTTTGTTTCCTAAAGGGGACAGACATAAGAGACAGAGTCTGAAGACCTGGTTAATAGGAGGAGATTGTTAAGGTCCTATCACACCAAGCGTGTCGCGTCACAGTGTCCGTGTAACATTCTTTTTTTTTTTTTTTTTTTGTGGAGGCTCACATCGGCCGTGTAGTGTAAAACAGAGTCTGTAATCGACTGTTTTCCTCTGTGTGCGTCCGGCTTATTGCAATTGTGGTGTTATGTTGTGTGCAGTTGTATAACTGAGGGTAGCATGACTGTTGTCAAATACTTGAGTCTCAATCATGACAATCTTACAGTGATGTAGATTGTCTGTTTCAGATTATTTACCAAATATATATTTAAACAGGAGTGTGTTTAAATATTCGGTCCTTTACAGGAACACCCAAGCAGCGCCTTTAGGATAGAATCAAACTGTATGCTAATAATGCTTAACATATTTAGCCAAAACAATCCAAATATTGAAATATCTGACACTCCCCTGGTAAACTGTCAGTAACCACTAGCTGTAGCAGTAGCTAGTGCCACAAATACCAACCAGATTTATTCTTGCCATATATATATATATATATATATATATATATATATATATATATATATATATATATATATATATATATATATAAGCATTCTATTGCCAACATTTTCTAATTCTGATTAGTGTGAATTCATGTTTTCAATTGAATAGAGTGTATATGCTATTTTCAGGCAGTTGTTTTGTAGAGCTGTGAGTTGTGGTTTAAAGTTCCATTACTCACAGGTATACAGTACTGCCATCACATGTGACCAAAAGTACATCTGACCAAAACTGAAATGCATAATCTACTAGTGACAGAATAGTATAATTACTACCAGGTCATGTTTGTATTGCTTGCTCTGCCAAGAGTACAGCATGGCCACTTAAATTTACCTGTGCCTTCTTGAATGGTTTTTCTGTCCTCACAACACAATATGATGTGCAATGTTTTATGATATGCAATATTAAGTTTTCCTGCCTTGGCTTCCACGAGCTGACACAGTTTGGGGGGTGGGGGGTAGTTTAATTTTTCATCGCTTTCTGATTTAATTGTTTCATCTTTTCTTCTAGGAATTGACTACAAGACCACTACAATCCTCCTGGATGGGAGACGTGTCAAACTGGAACTCTGGTCAGTGCTATACCAGTGTTCTGTTGTGTAAACCATCTGTAAGCTTTACCACTCTCAAGTGTGTGATATGATTATGTTTAACATGTAAGTTTATATATAATACGGTGCTCTATTAGGAAAGATGTGTTGAACAATTGAAACAATATTAGTGTTTTTTACAGCATTGGTTGTGGGTAATTCCTCCAGTCAAGCTATGTTGTATTCCTATTGTAACTTAACCTAACTTAAACAGCACCAGTAAGATGAACTAATAATGTTGTCTTGGTATTTTTTGGCTTCCAATCTGCATTACTGTTCCGGCAAAAGAGGACATTTGTGTTTTGTTAATCCAGAGTTTCTTCTGTTGGTTTGTCTCAGTATATTTCCTGGAATGTGAAAGCATGCAGTAAACAGAATCAATGGTCTGAATCAGATGTAGGATGTTGACAAATCATTAGGTGATGAGCACTGCAACTGGAGACGTTTGCCATTTTGGTTTACTGATATTCAATGCTTTAAAAGCACATTTTAGATAGTTAGGTCTACACTTTCAGTATTACATATCCTGTAATTGCAGAACTACAAGCTGAGTCGAACTTTGTTCTGCTCAACAGAATGTATTTGTCTGACAGTTTGGCACATATTAAAGTATGTCCTCCAGCCCTGTTTCCTAGGTCTCAGATGTAAATGATAACCTGTTGCATTTGTGAGGACAAGCAATGCTAACTGCATTATTTATTTAATTATGTAATTATTGTATGCATTTGTCTTGGTTAAAGACAAAGTGTGCTTTCGAGAGTAGGTTAAACCCACAGTTGTGAGGGGGCTATGTGGGTTACTAACTTCCTGGCTTGTTTATGAGGTGTAGCAAATAATTCAATTTAACCTCACTTGAAATAATAATAATACAATGTTTGTTATGTCTCATTAGGATTCTGATTTAGGTTATAAAAAATAGAAGGATGAACTTCAAATAACAAAACTGGAGGCGCGTTCTCTGTTTCCTGCTCCACTGCCTTCAGTGTTGCACATTACCGCATGTCCAGTATTTTAGTTTCTTTCCTGTTTGTGAAAAGTCCCCTAGCACACTTCAAAGCTGTGTGCCACCCCCTACAGCTTCTAATTACAGTAGACAGCTAGTCAAAAACTAACATCAGCTAAGCTGCCTATTCGGCAGCGTCCTTCATCATCCCTGGCTTTCACGGCCACACTGGGAAAATGAACCTTACATGTAGACAATCGGAGCAATTCAGCTCCTCATCCGTTTGATTCAGATCTATTGAATTTTGCAATTAGAATGTTCCTGGAAACACGTGGGTTGCAGACACACCTACAAGGCAAAAGCCTCAGTATCCAGACCAACTAGGTCGACACAGTAATATTTTGCAATTATTGTCTCACAGTGGTGGTATGATTCCAACTCCTTATGAAAACTAAAGCGCTTCCAGGTGACACTAATGAAGAGTGATTGTAAATTGGAAACAAAGTCTTTATTGTAAAATTAGGTTAATGTTTGGTAATTGTTTGAAGATTAATAAAATAAAACAAGAAACTACAGCATTTTAACAAATACAATTGATAGTGATTTTTAAAGTTTCACAGTATTTTTCTAGGCATCTATTAAATGGCTTAATGTTTATCTTAACCCAGCTGTTTGGTTTGACTTAGATTTGTAAGATTGCAGTAATTCCTGCTCTATTCCTGCATTGGCTGTTCAAGGTCTTCAGTTAGTCAGTTATGGTATTAAGGAATGTGGATTTTTGACTGATTCTCTGATTGTAAAATGATGTAGTTTTGTTTTGGAACCAGTTGCTTGGTTGCTAGTTGCATTGAGACATAATGTATCACAAAATAATTACTGATTGCAGTATCATGGAAGAATATTTTTCAGGATGAGGGCAATGTCCAGTATATTTCTGTTTATCTCCAAACAGTCCTGCTGTTGTATTGTAAACTCTTCATCGTTCCTTTGTATCTGACCCCCTTTCTGTTTGTGTTTCAGGGACACATCAGGACAGGGCCGTTTCTGCACCATCTTCAGATCCTATTCCAGAGGGGCGCAGGTAACGGGAGCTACATTCTTTTTTCAGGGAGTTAGGAGGGGTGGGTCCATCAATTGGTAAAATTAACAGTAGCCATATTAATTGAAAACACATCTTTGCACCGTTTAGTATGAAAGACAAGTCGGGTACTAGAACAGGTTTAACCAGTCGGGCAGATGAAGTGGTGTGTATATAATATGAGAAAGATATGACAACAGGCTTTATCTTGAGGAACACGAGTTGAGGTCTTTGTTACTGGCTGCTAAGTGTGATGCAATCTGCCCTTGGAAAGGCGGGTGTGGTTTCAGTTTTATTATCCTGTTGTAATGATGCCCTGATGTAAGGTGTTATTTTTTTTTTGTCTTTCGCTCCAAGGGAATCCTGTTGGTTTATGACATCACTAACCGCTGGTCCTTTGACGGCATTGACCGTTGGATCCGCGAGATAGATGAGGTAAGGAGTTGCAAAGAAACTTGTTTGCACTTGTTGTCTTATGCATGTCAATTCTGGTTTGAACTGGAGTTCACACACACTGCCATCTGTTAGAATTTGAGTTAATCTTTTCTTGACTTGAATTATCTTTGTCCTGCCCGTCTCTGCTCCCTGTCTACTCTGATATATGTGCTATTGGCTGCACACCAATTCCATTTCAACTCTGAACTTAAATTACATTTCTGTCTGAGATATAGATTTTAGTTTGTATTTATGGATAGTTTTCTTTTTTTCATTCTGAATTCTGTGAAAGAACTGATAATGCTGGGAGAGGCAGGGCTGGCAGGCTCCCCCACTGCTGCTGTTGGACAATGTCTGTTACTGGTGTGAGCCGGTGTTCACTATTGTGTGGCTTCTCAGATTCCCACCCCTGTGGTGCTACACCCCACCTCCTCAAGTCACTTTAGTAACTTGAAAATAATATTTGTGGATTTGCATTAGCTCCCCTTCTGCTCAAAGACACATACTTTAATGCCTGTTCACGCCCCTTCTGTTTCCTGCCTCCGCGGAAGGAGCTTTTCCATTTCCCTTCCCTGTTTGTTTGGGGGTGGGGGTGTTATTTTAAACCTTTCCTTTTTGAGACAGACACTTCAACTTGCTGCTCCTCCATAGAGGGCCTTTAGCGATATCATTCAGATTTCAGAAACAGGATTTGACAGCTTGAAAGCTTCTGTACAGACAGAGGTGGCAGTGTGTGTCATGTATCAATGCTGGTCCCAGCACTAGGTTTCGAGCAGTCTAGGAAATACTAGTATCGTCAGTACCGCACTTTTTAAACACAAAAGAACACCAATGCTAAAGGGGGTTTCACCTCTTAGAAGATTTAAGTAAAACTTAAACAACTGTCTGAAAAAAAATGTAGCAGTATCAGCTAGTACATTCATCAATATAATGTTCCGTGTGGATATGTGGACTTGTGGAGAATGTCCTTTTTCAATCCTCCACACCTTTTTATAGAGAGAATCCACACCCCTTAACTCCTGTATGTCTGTTTTACCAGCATGCGCCTGGAGTGCCGCGGATCCTGGTAGGAAACCGGCTTCACTTGGCATTCAAGCGTCAGGTGCCAACGGAGCAGGCACGCGCCTACGCAGAGAAGAACGGCATGACCTTCTTCGAGGTTAGCCCCCTCTGCAACTTCAACGTCATAGAGTCTTTCACGGAGCTCTCGCGTATCGTCCTGATGAGGCACGGCATGGAGAAGTTCTGGAAACCCAACAGAGGTGAGGGGCTGCAGAGTTTGTGCTGGATGTATGGTTTGAATGGTCTGAGCAGTATTGGGGGAGGGTAAAAGATATGAATTGGGGTGACAGAATGATTAATGATTCCATAATACAAATGCAAATCTGCTTGCAGCCTAGATTTCCAAGTGATCCTTTGCACTGTACCTTTAGCCTGTTGTTAGTTTAGAAAAATTGGCACCTGCCCACAAAATAGGAGTAAATATAATATTGTATGTAACATATATTTTGTCGCAATCAGCAAAACTCTCCCATTACTGTCCAGTAACAGCATTCTCCTGATTTCACTCCAGCTACATTTAATTAGAGACAACAGTCTCTTGTAATTATTTTTATTTATTTTTTTTACCACAAAATTACATTTTCCCATTTCCCATTGTAATGTACTGTCTACTGTTGGCTGAGCGTCTGCTCTGGATACATTAGGCAGCATTAGAAACATTCCTTTATAGGCACTGCCTGAGTGCAACTAATGCACCACTCTGGTGTGTTTCTTCCAGTTTCCAACAAGTGCCAATGAGAATACATTAAGAGCAGGAACTGATTGAGTGTTTTTTTTTTTTTTTTTTTTTTGAGTAAACAATAAATTTGCATTACCTAAATATGCACTTAGCAAATATCTTGAATATTGTAGCTGAAGATTATCATCCATTTTGTGTGTTTTTAAAAAAAAAATGTATTTATACTCCCCTCCCCACGTCTGTGAATCCTGAAATAAGAACTGTTGTAAGAGTTTTGTCTGTTTTCAGCAGTACAACGTGACTGCCCTCTAGTGGATAAGTGGAAATCACTCTCTTACCTCATGTTAACTTTGAAAGAGACTTTTTTATTTTAGTATCTAAAAGAATTAAAAAGTATGCTTAATGTAATTTAACAGATTGAATAGATACTCTCAAATAGTATGAATGTATACAGAGTGAGGCAACTTGACAAACATCCCTGTCTGGATACTGAATAATAAATGAACCCGATTTCCACTTTTTATTTATTTATTTATTTTTCAAATGATTTGTACCATTCAGCTTTTGATTAAGTAGGGGGGCGAGTAGAGGCTCTGTATTGTAGAGCAATAGACCAGCATTGTCATTCCCTTGGCTTTAAGAAAAATGTCTATCAGCTGCTTGCTTCACAAAAAAATGAAGTATTTTATTATACAGGTCTTATGACAGGGAGTGAAACACAGCTTTGTACTATTGTGCGTGCAATGCACTGTACAAATCTGCATTCCTGTGTGTGTGTGAAGATAAGCCGTGTTTAAGAGAGTAAGCATTTTGAAGTGCTGTCTGTTGTGGGAGGTTGTTTTTGTGTGTGTTTGTGTGTGTGTAATAGCTTTGTGTGTTTGTTTCCACGCTGCAGTTTTCACCCTGCAGGACCTGTGCTGCCGAGCCATCGTGTCGTGCACCCCGGTTCACCTCATTGACAAGCTGCCGCTGCCCGTGGCCATCAAGAGCCACCTCAAGTCCTTCTCCATGGCCAACGGGATGAACGCTGTCATGATGCATGGTCGTTCCTACTCGCTCGCTAACGCGCCCGGGGGCCGCAAGGGGAACAGCCTGAAACGCTCCAAATCCATCAAGCCCCCCCAGAGCCCTCCTCAGAACTGTGCCAGGAACAACTGCAAGATCTCTTAGCGTGCGGGTGCAGACCAGAGCCATCAGACCTCAGCAAGACACAGACTCCGCCTCCGTTTAGGCATTTTCAGGCTGCCTCAGTCATAACGAAGAACTCTCCACCCAACCACAGACAAGATTTGAAATTCCTGCCCAATAACCTGCACTAGTCTCTCCTTCTATAAGACATCATCTCCCCGATCTCCCTATCATTGGTTACAGGGGACTCATTTAATCAGGAATCACCATAATGCCTCTTCTGCTTAGCCAGAAAGCAATGCGCCTGGAGTCTGACTATAATGTTTTTGAATTATACTATTTAATTATTGTATTTTTTTTTTTTCTTGGAGAAACAAGAGACCTTTTCATTATTTTTTGCACTGAAATTCCTCTGTGTGCTGCTTTACTTTCCGATGGTGCTTCCCTGGGATGTTAAAGGGACACTTTCGGGGATGTGAATGTGCAAGTGAGCACAGTGGCTGAAGCAATAAAATGTGGCAACCATGCCTGCCTTGAAGGATTCTGTTTAGCCGTACAGACAGGGGAGCTTCAGAGATTCATGAGAGGTTTTGGGGGTGGCATCAAAAAGCATCCTCCCCTGGACTTAGAAATTACAACAGCTTAAAAACAAAAAGCCTTGCTGTTTTTTTTTTTGTTTGTTTTTTTACCATTACTTTGTATTTATCTCTTTCTCACTCTCCATCTCTGGAATTCTGAGTGATTCACACTCGCCTGATTCTTTAACGCACTAGTCATTAGTTTCATCATTTTGCACAAATCATAGAAAAAAATGAGTATCACAATGTGTTATTCAGAAGGAGTAGCAGTCAGATTTTCCTGTGTAGTCTCTCTGGACAATTATACATTGAGAGTGGTCAGTCCCTGAATTTTAAACAAAAATGAAGAAACTGATACAGGCATTCAATACCTCTCTATGTAAACAGAAAGTTAGTCTCCAGTGCGGTCAGTCCCTTGCCTTTCACAGGATTCATTCCTGTGCTGTACCTGCCTTGAGGATGTTGGACCCTGATGTATACAAATTTAATGAGAGCTGCATCTGAACATGTGTGCTACTCCTTGCAATACAAAAATACACTGCATGAATCGCTGAATCACAAAAATTCTTACTGTAACGATTTCCACAAAATGATGGGAGTTTATCTGGGTCCAAATGATCCTTCAGTTTGTTGTATTTGTTATAGCTTTTAGACACTCTTTTTTTAACCTTTACAAGATGGACACATTTCAGTTTTATACTGTGCAGAATTGGTTTCTCCACAGCAGGGTTAAACTTTAAACTTGTCTGTTTTTCATACAGCCACGTTCCCAAACAACCCCTTCAGTTTCATATTAGGCTCTATTTGACTTATTTTCTCCTTGGATAATACTGTATTGTCCTCACAATTTTAAATAGGAAGGACTACTTAAAATACACTAGCTGGGGCTCCACTGTAGACCCTGTCATTGGAAAGCACACCATTGTTTGCATCAGGTAATATTAACTAGGATTTATTTAGCATGCCTTATTATTCCCATGGGTTTTTGGGGGCCATAAAGAAAAGACGCCTAATGAAGGAATGAATCTAATCTGCTGTTTGAAACTCTGGCTATATACTAAATCAGGTGAAGTAAAACCCACAGAACTATTTGTACTGGAGCTTGATATAGAGACAGCAGTCTGCAACACTCTTAATGTTTTTCATTTGCTTATCTGGTATTTGGTATGCAACACAGTTGTCTTCCAGGCTTGTCTTCAGCAAGTTTATTGAAACTGTCCATTGTTATCAGACCAGTCCTTGTCCCAAAACTTAGCTTAATACAAACAAAGAAAAACTGTTGAAGCTTGCAGTTTGAGGTATGCAATATTCCATACTGCTTATTCTAGTATGATATTGTACCCACAACACAGTTGCATCTTTAATATTGTTTTTCCTTTTAAAGTTGTTTCAAGTTGCTTTAATAGGGGCATCCAAATTAGGGTTTTGGTGCTTTGACAACTGCTCTCACCAGGTTCATTATTAATACTCTGCATTACCCTTCTGAAGTATAATTTGGGTTCACAAAGTTCTTAATTTCTACACCTTATAGTTACTAATGGCCTGTGAAAGCTGATTAACAGTGAAGCACCACATGGAGAAAAGGATGAAGTTAGGAAGTTGATGTGTTATATGTCCCATAACCAATTATTGTTTTACCTTACTGGCTAAATTGACAGCTGCTGGTATTATGGTCAAGGGGTTATGTTCAGAGGAGTGTAAAGAAATGCGATTTGAATTGTTTTTATAACTGCAATCTCATTATTTGAATACCAGGTTTCTCTTTTGCTGCAGTACGTACAACTCCCGTATGAATCAAAGGTAAACAGTGTCATAACAGGGATGTGATATTAGCCAGAATAGTCCAGGGTTTTTTTTTTATTTATTTATTTTTTTTGGCAAATGCAATCAATGTAAAGGGATTTTGTAGAAAGTAATAAAAAGCAGTGTTCTTTGTTGGGTTATTGTTCAAGATGGGTGACTTATATCACCTTCTGATAATGTATGCACATTCCTTGCAGACGTTTTAGGAGTCGCTGGAGCTCTTTAATGAGACACAGTTGGTTCAGGCCACTGTGTTGTTTTCTTCCCTGCAAGGGTGGAAAAGGGAACATGGGTATGTTTTTATTAATGTGTAAACACTATTTTTGTCTGGTTGAAGCTGCTGGGTGAATTTAATGAAGAATGCTTTTTTTTTTTATAGGTGTTCTCAAAAAAAGCCCTTGTTTTTTTTATTCTTGATTGTACATTTTTAACGTTTACAGACTGTGAAATACAGCCTTTTTCACAATAAAACAGTTAACAGTATACCTTGGTCTTGTGTTAATTCTTATTCCCTCGTGATCTTCAAGGTGTTACTTGTGTTCATTTTTATTCTCAGCAGGGATGATTTTGTTTTGGCCTGCATGCCTGTCTTTTCTGGTATTGCTTATTTAATTTTTTTCCCCTAAAATGTGCTTAAATTTTAGAACTTTTAAATAACTGACCACCATATGGCAAGTAAAAAAACACTGTAGAACCTATTGCGAAACAATTGCAGACTCGTTCACACTTCCCCTTTTAACAACTGGGGTATTCCAGTCTAAATAAATTAGAATTTTTCTACTTCAGTGTTTTTTTTGTTTTGTTTTGTTTTGTTTTGTTTTTTTCCACTGGATAAAGTAGCCTCTCCAAATTCACTAAAATAGAGACAAACTGAATAGATTAGCCTTAGTTTAAAATTGATGTGTTTCTTTAGCCAAGTATCTTCCCCAGGCTTACAAAAGCAAAGGTCATGAGTCACGGAGAAGTCAAGAGGTCATCTTGGATCAAAGAGGAGGAAATAACTTCTTGGAATCTCCCAGCCTCCCCTCCCCCCCAGGGGTCAGTAGACAAAGCAGGGTAGCAGTACAGTGTCAATCTCTTTCTGAACTTTTTAGCACCAGAATGAGGCATCTCAAGGCTTTGTGTGACTGAACGGTGGAGTCCGCAACCCAAAGTCTGCTATTCCAAAACAAAACACACACACGCACCTTAGCTTGTTTTTCATATTTATACCCATGGCAATAAGGTATTACAATATACACTGGTGTTTTATTTAAAAAAAAAAAAAGATATCTTTAAACTTTATTTTTCATTGTGAGATAGCAAGTTGCAAAGTTTAACCCACGGGGCTTCTCATAAAGGAAAGAAATAGTGCATTCCTGAAAACTGCATTTGCCAGAATGTTCAGGTAGGGCTGCCACTTAACCTTGACCTGTCCAACAAATAGATCTCAATCTAGGCCATATGGGATGAACTTGACTGTCACTGACATGTCTAAAGAAGGTAACTCCAGATTTACCGTGTTGCAACTGGTCTGAGTACAAGGGTTAAATGCTACGGTATGAGTACAGAATAGCTAATTCTATGTTCATGCTGCAAAATAATTCCAGACATAATATCCCTGTCCAGAAAAACTAGACAGTTTCAATTAATTGGTGCCCAATTAGCAGCGGCGAACTGAACATTTTCCAAAACTCCACAGCTTTGAAGAATGGGATGCCAAGGCTGCCCATGCAGTCGACTGTGGGATCGAGTCCCTGCGGATCCCGCCGTCTCTTTGATCCCTTAACAATGTTTGTCCAGTCGCTCGGTGCGGTCTCTCTTTTTTAATAAAAGTCCCAGACGCTTGAAAGTTTAATGAGGGCGGTCAGGGGGCAGCCCTTTCTGCTTCATGGCACACAAAGACCGTATTTGCTCTTTTCACAGTCTACTGAAACTCGCCCAAGCTCGTACATTCAACTCAAAGCCAGGATCAAAGACAGTTATGGAATACAGTTTACTTGCTACATTTAAATTTGGTCTTTTCTTATTTATATCTTTTAAAAAAACATTATAAATTCAATCGTCGTTGCCGTTCGTACTGGATATTCAAATCATTTTCCGAATGGTTTTAAATATGTGAAATGTGTGACATATTATTGGAAACGGGACTTTAACTTATGCAATTCTTTTAAATTGTCTTCAGTATAAACCAAATGCCTGTAGTGGACTTTTAAACGTGTACTGTAGCTACCTTGCCGTTGCTGGAATTGCTGTATGTGGAAATGTCATTAGACGTAGTTTCCATACTGGGTTCCTATACAGCACAACGTTCACAATGACTACCTACTTTCTGAAACAGCAGGAGACATGGGTTCAACGTTATTCCATCAGCCGCCGGGGATATGCAATGGTTCAGAATTTGCCTAGTCGCAGAGTACTTGTGTCGCTTCTTCTTGGGCTGGCGTTTTCTACTTTATCGGTCCCAAAAACACAAGGCGCTAGCCTCGTTCATTCCAAACCAAGCCACCTCGGCGTATGTCCCAACCAGCTGAACTCTAACCTGTGGGTGGACGCCCAAAGCACTTGTGAAAGGGAGTGCAATGTTGACCAGGTGAGTCTGTGTGTCTCTGTTTGAATCAGAGCTTACTTCAAACTGAAGACAGAGGCAGGCAACTGTACTATATTTCTCAATGTTCAGTTTGAGGCATGGGCTGCATTTAGTTTGTCGCAGCTAAATTTGAGTATCCCACATTAGTGATGATATTCTATCAGTATTCAATACTTGCGTGTTTCCTATTTCTTACATTCTTCTTTTGTTTATTTGGTTAATCGAGTGAATAATTACGGTCGTGACTATATATCGTACACAGACATTTCTTCATTATTCTCTTAGCTAACGTGCATTATCCCAATGTATTTTATAGAACCAAATTGAAACCTTTGTGTGTATGTATTGTGCTAGATTAAAATATTGAGTATTACATATTGCACGGATTCCTGTGCATTGGGGAGACTTAGGGTACACTTCGTATTCATTTGGTAGCGGTTGTAAACTAGCCAGTGTGTTCCAGAATATGTGTGTGTCATTAAAATAAATAAATAAATAAATAAATAAATAAATAAATAAATACTGTTTTCATGCTGACGGAATCACATTGCAAAATACGTTTTAAAATGAGGTTTAATTCAATGAGCACCATTTGTTTTTTTGTGAAATTAACAGTTTGTGAAATTAACAGTTTGTGATAAACATTGCTTATATTATTATTATTATTTGTTTATTTAGCAGGCGTCTTTATCCAAGGCGACTTACAGAGACTAGGGTGTGTGAACTATGCATCAGCTGCAGAGTCACTTACAACAATGTCTCACCCAAAAAACAGAATACAAGGAGGTTAAGTGACTTGCTCAGGGTCACACAATGAGTCAGTGGCTGAGGTGGGATTTGAACCAGGGACCTCTTGGTTATAAGCCCTTTTCTTTAACCACTGGACCACACAGCCTCCTTATACATTGGATATTTCTGTGTTTTAATAAGAATAGAGGGCCCTGATAAGGTGTCTGGAAAATTCACAATTGCTAGTTCTTCCCCTTGCTTTCCTCCAGGACTGTGCTGGCTTTGAAAAGTGCTGCACGAACGTGTGTGGTCTGCGGAGCTGTGTGGCGGCTAGATTCTCTGATGGTTCCCCTGCCCAGCCTGACAGCCAGGGTGGAGGAGGTGGGGCTGGGGCAGGAGGCGGGGATGGGAGCTTGAGCTGCCAGAGCTTCATGTGCAGCCAGCAGGGGGCGAGCTGCGACATGTGGGAGGGCCAGCCTGTCTGCAAGTGCCGGGACCGCTGTGAGAAGGAGCCCAGCTTCACCTGCGCCTCCGACGGCCTCACTTACTTTAACCGCTGCTACATGGATGCTGAAGCCTGCATCCGGGGGGCCACTCTCACTGTGGTCACCTGTCGTTACCACCTGGCCTGGCCCCACACCAGCCCTATACCAGTGGACACCACTGCCCACCCCACCCCCACCTCCCCCCAGGAGGAGCCCCTGCCCCCAGCCCTCTACAACAACCCCAGACACCAGTCTGTCTACCTGGGGGGCACTGTTAGCTTCCACTGCGACGTGGTGGGCAACCCCAAGCCCGACATCACCTGGGAGAAACAGACAGACCACCGCGAGAGCCTGATCATGAGGCCTGACCAGATGTACGGCAACCTGGTGATCACCAACATCGGTCAGCTGGTCGTCTACAATGCCCAGCCCGGAGACACTGGAATCTACACATGCACTGCCCGTAACACTGCCGGGATCCTGCGCGCAGACTTCCCACTGTCTGTGATACGGCGTACCCAGGAGGAGACATCAGAGGACGGTCTGGAGAGTGATGTCAACCCTGGGATAGATCGCCCCTTCTCCCCCGGGGACTGCCTGGAGGAGGTTAACAAGAGGGATTGTGGGGAGAAGCATGTGGATTGGTACTATGATTCCAAGCAGGCCGCCTGCTTGACGTTCACCCACAGGGGTTGCCAGGGCAGCAGGAACCGTTTTGAGACCTACGAGGAGTGCTGGGTTGCCTGTCAGCGGGAGGGCATGGGCATCTGCTCTCTGCCCGCTGTTCAGGGGCCGTGCAAAGCCTGGGAGGCTCGCTGGGCTTACAACTCTCTGATCAAGCAGTGCCAGGCCTTTGCCTACGGAGGCTGCCAGGGCAACGGCAATAGCTTCCACAGCCGGGAAGAGTGTGAGGACAGCTGCCCCCAGCGAAAGGGTAGGCCCTGCAAAGCCTGCAAGCCCAAAGGCAAGATGGTGCCAAGCTTGTGCCGTAGCGACTTTGCCATTGTGGGCCGGCTGACTGAGCTGATCGAGGACCAGGATTCAGGGATCGCCCGCTTCAGTCTGGAGGAGGTCCTCCGTGATGAGAAGATGGGTCTGGCCTTCTTTAACACCCGCCACCTGGAGGTGACCCTGGCCAAGGTTGACTGGAGATGCCCCTGCCCCAATGTGACTGTGGAAGAGGGCCCCCTATTGGTCATGGGAGAGGTGCAGGACGGCATGGCCATGCTCCAGCCCGACAGCTATGTGCGGCCAGTAAGTGACCGCCGTCTCAAGAAGATCCACGAGGTGCTGGACAAGAAGACCTGTGAGCTGCTACAACGCTTCCAGGACTAGCCGGTAGCTGCTGAGGAAATTACATCTATAAAAACCCCATAGAGACTAAAATATCCTTGTGTAGTGAAATGGTTGGTTAATCCCCAGGCTTGTGGCATCGACTGCCTCTATGCACAGGTGATTCAATGACAAATGAATACACAGGACTATGAAACTTACTCACTCCATGGTGTATAGCTGTGTGTGAGGAGATACTGGCAAGCACTCGTTCACTAGGGGAGGGCCATTCTGTAGCACGTTTAATAGGTTTAGGAAATAGATACCATATCAATATTGCAGATGTAATTGCTGTGTATTAGGAATTTGTTTTTTTGTTGCTAGGGGAAACATTAAACTTGGATGTTGATTGGCTAGCATTTTTCTTATGTCAGCAACTTAATCCTTCCTGCTATTGCATTGGCCAGGAAGATGTTTTGATATAATCATTTGTATCAGCTACATCAATAGTACTTTTCATCGAACTTGCTAATGCAGTAATACGCCTGTCATTGTACCTCAGATCTAAGCCTACCTCAGATTAAGTATTAAAAGTATTAAAAGAATAGTTTTTTTGAGAAAGCAGAATTGTAGTGTATGTCCTGACACAGAATCTGTGTTACCTAGTTCAAAATGTTCGCCTAGCGTAGTTTCATTCTCATTGTATATTGCATTTATTTTAGGGTTTTGCAAAGTAACATCTGAATAAACAATTTAAAAAACATGCAGTTTATTGTGTGTTATAAAATAAATTCTATAAAATACCCTTATCTAACTTATGATTTATTATAACAATTTTGTCTGGCAATGCAAAAGTCAATTTGTTACCTCGTAACACAGGTAATTTTGTGAGAAATAAAACAAAGAAAAAAAAATCATGTTAAGTTAATTGCAGTACGTGCTTAGTAAACATGGAGCACTGTTTTGGCTTCTTGGTTTAATTGTTCAAGGTTGAATGGTCCTTAGGAGTGATGTTCAGTTTTCATGTTTTAACAGTACTTTTGCTCTCCCAGGAAGAGAACAATCAAGACTAATGTTTCATTACCATAGATGCACTTGATACAACAGCAGACCAATTTAACACAAAACAAAGAACAATGACTCAGAAAGAAGTCCAGGGGTGAGTGAGTGCAGTGTTTTATGACTTGTATCTCTGGGATTTTAAATAGCAGGTTACTTAGGAACACGTGTGCTGTTAACGGCATTTTCTGCTCCAAGCTAGACACAACTTGACCCTGTAGCTTGTAGACTGTGCAGCAGCATTCTGCTGTGACTGTGGTGTGTTCTCTTTACAGAAGAGGAGGCACTTGTTATTGGCTGGCCATTCCACCTGCAAATCAAGAAAAAATAATAAAAAAAGTCTGTCACAGGAGAAACTACACTGAATTACACCTATAAAACTAGGATCATTCCACCTGTCCCCTAATCATCTTTCAATAAATAAACTCTACGAACCTCTTCAATCAGGCTTTAGACTGCTACATAGTACTGAAACAGCCCTTGTCAGTACTATGATACATTTTTTATCATTTAACCCTTTTGTGTACATCCACCTGCCATTATACATTCTTTTATAATTATAGCCTGACAAATTGCTGGTTCATACTTAGGTTTGACGACTAGCTCCCATGAATTGGCACACAGATAACTCCAGGCTCCAAGTACAGCAAAAGGTTGATTTGCTGGCAGATAAACAGGAATGCCCCACACGTTTTTTAAATAAAAGACACTCCACTCTCTCTCTCAAAACATCCCGTTCTGCTCCTCTAGCACTCCCAGGAGGGAGGTGTCCCACAGACCCCACTAAGGATTTCTACCGGGGTGTCGGATCAGACAACAGAATCTGTGTCACTGGAAGAGAAGCATGTCAACCTACAGAGCTTAATACCAAGAGGCAGTGTTGCCCACTGCTTAGAGCAGGCAGGGGATTCTAGTGGTGGGAGTTGGGCTGAGTCCCACCCCAGGTCTCCCAGCTCTGTGACGAGTCCAGGGTAAGGGACGGCTGCACATTCCCAAGTCGCAGTGCCCCTCTGTAGACATATACTAAAATGCAGTTGTTATTGTTTGCATATGTATGACTTCAGAGAATCCTTGGCTAATCTTTTTACATACCACAGCAGTATCTGAAATGGGAACACAATTTGCACCTGCCCATGTGCAACCAAATTCCCCTCAGTTTACTGCCTTTGAAGATCATTCGATAAGCACTTTATGATGTTGAAAATACCATCTCTATAAGTGCAGTGCTCCCTCGCTATAAAGCTTTCGATAATAATGTGCCTCGGATATAACGCTCCTACAGCAGGTCCCCCAATTCCCTATACTAATGATTCATGCAATATTTCTACAGTAAATACAGTACTGGTGTTGTTCAAACTGTAAACAACTTCTCAGTCTAACTTCGGTTTCTGTCTCTCCCTTTTGATACAGTTTTAGTCAGATGTGTGTTGTTGTGTCTCGCGGCACCCTCACCCCCGCGCTCATATTGTGTGTCCCCCGAGACCCGCGTTATAAAGACGTGCTTTCTGAAATGCACAAGAAAGAAAATGGAAAGATGTATTATATACATTATTTAAGCTTCTGTATCTAACACCGGTCCCCGATGCTCTGTACAGCGCCATGATCGACAGGTTGAGATCCACACATTCCCTGAGCACAGTCAGGATTGGATCCTTGTTCCTCTCTGCAGCATTTAGCTTTTTGCTTGCTGGGAGGATAATGGGATCTGTAGTCTTTCATACTTGTCACAGATAACATCACAGTAAGCTGAAAAAGTTTAAGAACTACATTACCGACAAATTCTTACCCCGCCCATTGCTTTTGCTTGTCAGATTGAAGTTAGTGTTTGCGGTGTGGGTTCATATCTTTCTCCCTAGGGTTGATCTGCGGTCATTTCACAGAGCGTGTGTTCACAGTCCGGTACAAAATCAGATTCTATTAATCTTGTTTATCTGGGCTCATGCATTCCTGGCCTACAGATCTAATGGAATTACACCTTTTTAGAGATTGATGTGGAGTTGACCAAACATTTATTTTAAAATGATTATTTGAAATCACAGCAGGGTTTTGGAGTTTAGAATAAAGCAACATTCATGAAGAATATCTTTTATCCAAATTAATATTTCTCTAATTTTTGTAATTTTACAATGCTTTTTACACATATATTTGAACCTATGTCATTTAATTACAATCATTAAACTTAAACCATTCAACTGTGGTATAATATATCAATTCCAAGGATATTGCAGCGTAGTATTACCTAAATGGTTAGGTCAATATTAAAGAGTTACCATCAATGCTAGCTTTGTATTAGGTAGTTACCCATGTCACAAGGGCTTAGTATTCAAATGAAGAACACACAGTCTGAATTGAGTAGTTATTTTAGTTGAACAGGTTCAATATAATCATTGGGATGGCTGCCACATGACCAATCAGGTCAAAGGAGAGTGTTATTCCCCCAAGTATTCCAGCAGGATGTGTTCTGGATCTGTTCTCTTAAACAAATTCACTTCCCACCCTATCATGGAGACACGACCTCTATACATTGCAGTTGTGATCAGGTACACGCCCATGACCTGCATCCATAGCATATACAATGATACATGAAATGCAACAAATGGGAATGAGCGATACAAATGACCAATCAGGTATGTGAATTATAAGAACAAGCGGTCTCAATGAGCTACATTCACAGTATGTGAATAACTTGTGTGGACTAATGTCAGTGTTTCTGAAGTTATATCCTTTGCTTCAGAGTTTAAATACTGTATCAACACTTCCCAATCTCTTAAGGAATCATCCAGTTATTCTAAAGCTTAGAAAGAAGGTTTCCATTTTGGGAATAAAAAAAACCCCACAAACACACTTTTCACATTTAAAATCTGCTGTATTTAAATATGTTTCAAATATATGAATTCAAAATCGACATTCTTTTTGCAATTAAAAAAAAAACTAAATCTCTACGACTGGAAGACACTCAGGTTTAAAGCATTCAAGTACAGAAAGTGGAGTTTTTGATAATGAACGTTATCAATCGCTATGCTAGGTCAGCCACACGCAGGTGCAAAGAGGTGCTGAATACAACCAGGTTGCTCCACGCAAGAGAACTGTGCGGCTTGTCTAAGGTGCTGGATTAATCCACTATCTTTAATATCCCTCCTCTTCATCCTCTTCCTCAGCCTGCCTCCGTGCGAGAAGAGCCTGCACCAATGCACTGGGGACAGGGGGCCCTGTGCTGTCTTCCTGGGAGTACGGATCTGTAGAGAAAGAGATATTGTGCATTTTAAAAGGTTGTAACAAGTTTTGAGATTACACATTGGGTGCTTTTGACTGAAGCAAGCTTGCCTACCATAAATTTACACATGAGACCTACCTGCTGTCTCATGTCTTTTTATTGCTAGTCAGCCATTTGTGTACAACACAAAAAGTATTAGTTCACTGTTAATGTGCAAGATTTCACTTCATTGTCCCTGAGTGGCTCATCCAGTTTAAGTGCTGCCGCTGGGAGCGCAGGATGAGTTACACAGCTTGGACAGCGCCGGTTCGCATCCAGGCTGCGCAAAGAGGCCGAACTTTGCTGGGGACTCCGAAGGGGGCGTCACATTGGCTTGGATGCTCCAGCGGTGGGGGATGGGAAACTGGCAGGGACTCTTTCTCCTCGCTGCGCAACAGCCAACCCTACTGGCCAGACACAGAGCACATTCAGTGGATAAGAGGCAGGGCTGGTCTCTGTTCTCCGGAATCGGTAACCCGACCACCTCTGCTCTGGATTGCTCGGCGTAAAATCGATTCTGGCTTTAGGCTTGTGAGATCGGAGGACGCTCACACGCCCTCAGAACGTCTGTGCTGTGTGGGGACTCGCTGCGGTGAGGAGAAAAAACATAACTGGACATTCCAAATTGAGGGAAAAATAAATAGAAATAATAATTGTTCACTCTAAATTAAAAAAAAAAAAAGATTTTACTTCATTGTGTTTTCAAAATAATACTTTTGGAATATATGCTCCACCTGGACTCCTGGATATTGACCGGTGTTTTAGACTCACCTTCCTGCAGGTAATCGGCTCTTCCTGGATATTCCCTCTCCGAGCCCTGAAAAAGCAAAGGGGGTTCAGTCCATGGGATAAAGGTAAGGCTAGTCATGCATGGAAACAATGGCAGCCCACTAACCTACACACATTAAAGGAACTTTAATTTGAATCTGGCGGAGTCTGCTGCAAACCAGCTGCCTAACATCCCTTAGGGAGCCTCTTAACAATGTAATCTGTTACACTTCACCCTTCTGAGCCCTTGCTTATCAGCTGCAGACAGTATATGAATGCAGGTCCTAGCACCCATGTATAGTGTGCAAGCTAGCTGCATCACATTCCACTGCTCCAGAAGGATCTGTAATAGATTCAACAATAAAATACATGTGGTAAAGACTTTACCTGACACTACACAAGCAGAGATTATGGGTGCTTTGGATTGGGTTTAATGAGCTCAAGTTACTTGTGTTACCATTTGCAATCCACCTGCAAGAAGTGTTGCAAGGCAAGCATGCAAAGTAAAGAAAGGCGAAGTTCAAGCCCACAGTGCTTGGAAATGCAGAAACAGCCCATTTTCCATTTTGAGAGTTCTTTTTCTTGGACCGCTTTTAGAGGCAGCGGTGGTAAAAAATATATATATATCCAAATGAAAATTCATCAGAACCTTTATGAATTTTAGTTTTCTATATATTTTTAGATGTGTGTTTGCAAAATACTTTTTTTGTACTACCATTGTTTATAAATGACAGGCAAGCAATCTAAACTGAAATCAAGAAATATTAAATCAACTGCTTTGGAGCGATAATATGTTTTATAGTGTAGCTCTTGTTCTAAAAGCTTGTAAAGGAGATTGACTTTCTACCTGCAGAAGCGGCATGCTGTTAAGGCTAGCTGTGTGGAGGCCCGCTGCCCTGTCCCGCCCCATACTCACCAGCATGGAGGCAGTCCCTATACCCTCCTGTACATATCCAGGCAATGCTGTGTCCCTTCCTCTGGAACGCGGCTCATATTCAGGCATCCTGCCCCTTCCGGGGCTTCTTGAACCCTGGTCAACAGTTGACACCCTGCCTCTCTCTAAGCCTCTTGAACCCCGATCCTGACTCCTTCTCCGGCTCCTTTGGAAAGCTCTCGAACCGGTGCGGTGGCTCACCTGCAAGGAGGAAAAGTAACTGTAAGTAAGTATCTAGTGAAAGTTAATGCTCCAATGTATGCTTGATTTTTGTTGAGTTTTACTTTTGCCCATGGTGCATTGTTAAGACTGCCATGCAGAAAGCATTGTTCACTGACCCCAGTGAGGGTCACTGACCTCTGCCCCTCCTCTCTGTGCTGTTTGAGCGCTGATCTGAGCCTTCAGCTTCTCTATCTTCTCTAACAGGAAAGTCTTGTCCTTCCCCTCCTGAAATGAGAAGTCCCCATTGTATGTGTTTTCTTACTCAATGCAATTCATATGTAAGAACAAAATGATACCAAAATCATGTTATTTTACACTTAAGTAAATATTGGTGTATTATCACTATATTACATAATTTAGACTTCTGCACACTCAGCTTTATCAGAATAGAAGTGGGCCTTGTCAATAGCCTTTTGAGCTATAAGTGAATGTAAAGACCTTTATAAAAGTTTACCACACTATAGAAAAGTGTAATAAAACATAGTGAAAGCATGGTAAAGCATGGGTAAGCATTGTAAAGAATAGCAAGGTATGGTAAGACAAATTAATAAACATGGCAAACCTATGATAAACTATGGTAAATGCATGGTAAAACTGCTCAAATACCATGGTGAACGTTTATAAGGGGATGTTAAGGAGATGTCAAGCAGGAAGCAGGAACATGCTTTAATGACCTTCGGGGCATGTTGAACAAGACCAGGCATGCTTTTGAGGCTAGCAAACTGTCATCAAGGAAGGAGTTGCAAAAAGGAACTTGTGAATGAGAAACAGACTCACGTTAGAGATCTGTTCCTGAAGAAGGACGATGAGGACTTTGCGCCCTGCTACGATCTGCCAGTAAAGGTAGATCAGAATCCTGAGAGAGAGAGAGAGAGGGAGAGAGAGAGAGAGAGAGGGAGAGAGAGAGCGAGAGAGAGATGATAGAACTGTTCATCAAGCTTCATGTTTTCATTAAAAAAAATAACCAGATTTAATAAGGAACTAGCTGTTATATAAGCACTGCTGTCAGACAAAACACACATAGTAAGTATCACAATCTGTTGTGTGTGCAGTGAAATACTGCAGATTTTAAACTGATATTGAAATCTGTGTTTAATTTTATAACATACATAAGGTTAAACGCTTAAATCAGCAAACAGCAGCATAGTGCTAAAAACAGACCAACATTTTTAGGAGAAATCCATCTGAATGCTTTCATCCCTGAAAAGGGGAGTAGCTCCTGTATTTAAATCAACAGGTACCCACAAGACAAGGAGTGTGATGATGAGGAAGAACAGGACGCTTTTGATCAGGTTATTGTAGATCCACACAGCACAACTGGACCCGTGGAAATCGATATCCACAGAATCCATCCACTGAGACACGGCATCGTAGGGTACAGCCAGCCCTCGGAACGGACCACAGGACTCAGAGGGGGCCTTCCTGAAACAGGGGAGAGGGCAGGGAGAGTGACAGGATGAGGCAGGCATGACTAGTTCAGTCGATTCAATGGTGTCATGCACTGCACCCCAACGAGTGAAACAGCAAGCAAGTATGACAAGGGGACCCCTTGCTCACTTAGTATCATTATATCCCTTAATAGATAATCATCTTCAAACATGAGCAACATACTATCTACTACAAATGCAGACAAACAGCTGGGATATTTGTTCTTCATTTTACCCTCATAAATGGTGCAGTACCAGTCTTGGTAGTTGCCATTGGCCCTGTAGAAAATGTGACTGAATGTTGCCACAGATGTGGGGATTAACATACAGAGTAGCACTGTATTGTTATTCCATTGAATCCCACAGAGCGGCCAGTGATTCCAGAGAGCCCTACCTCCAGACAATGAATGCCACCACGGACAGCGCCCCGGAGAAGGATGGGAAGAAGAGGAGGAGGATGAAGGTGGTCATCATCTGAGCTGCCCGCCACGATCGCTTAGGAGGTTGGCAGTTCTGCATCAAGCTCACCTTAATGTATTAAAGGCATCAGGCATTAAAAAAAACAAATTGCAGACTTCTGAAAAAGCTTTCCACTTGGGACACAATTTATTAAGCAAGTTATCTTTCATGGTTTGACACCTAACCTGGTATAATGAGTAGAGACAAAATAAAGGAAAGAAATAAGGTAGCCCTACTGGCAAAAAAAGTCTTTTACACATCTTACCTTTTTAAGGTAAAAGATCAGGAAGAGTTTTATGATCTGAATGGCAGGCAGCAGCGGAGAGAAGAAAATCCCAATCCTGCAATAATAATTATAATAATATTTACTTTTTGTTACAAGATCTACTCAAAGTTTTAGGAACATGGTTAGTGGGGTCAAACTTTGCAGTGGTGCAAACTTAAAAAAAAAATAATGATCGCACTTGCCACTAGATGGCACTGCTGCACAGGAGCAGCTGAAAATGGAGAGAAGCTTACCAGGCTAGAGTCTGTGCGTAGATCAAGTCTAGAACGTTCCGCGCAATGTCAAACTCCGGAACTCCTAGACCACTCAGGCACTTTGTCCCGATCACACTGAAGTTGGGAAGGAGGAGGGAGAGGATAATAGAATTATACACAATAATGCTACACTACACAAGACTTATTCTTATTCAGCATATAATAATTGTGTAACCTAAACAGGGAACTTTATTTGAGGATTGTATGTATTTGAGAACAGTATTTGATCAGCATTTTGCTCTGCTTTGGGGAAATTTATAAAAAGAAAACTTTGTGCGGACAAGAATTAAACAATAAAATATACAATACATGTCATGTAGCAATTCCTAAATAGCAAGTCAGTACTCACTTGTGCAGGAACTCCCCGAAGAAGGAGCCCAGGAGACAGAAAATGAAGTCGATGATGATGAGCCTGTAGATATCCTGCCCCACGAACGTCTCCCAGCACTGCGGACCACATCATAAACCACTGAGCTCAGCTCCATTCACAAACATTCCTACACAACCTTAACAATATAACACTGCAGACCACATCGTAAACCACTGAGCTCAGCTCCATTGACAAAAATTCCTACACAACCTTAACAATACAACACACAACACTGGGGACCACATCATAAACCACTGAGCTCAGCTCCATTTACAAACATTCCTGCACAACCCTAACAATACAACACATGGTGGTATATGTAGTTATAGTAAAAGAAACATACTGTATATACCAATTCATAATATTTGAATACATTGAGAAAGATATATAGTTGAAAGGTTTGTAAAGGGATGATTTCATAAGTATTACTACACTGTACATCCTGCTTTGTCAGAATTGCAGGAATGACAATGTATTAAAAAACAAAGACTCCATTATTATGTTTCTACAGTATACGCACATTGATGTTATCATTTTCCACAACTTGTTCCAGCCAGAAGTAGCAGAGCATAGCCAAGATGGACATCTTCAGAAGAACGTTCCTGGGGGCGGACAGACAGACAGACGGACAGGGTAAGAGATGATATTAATGTTATTGCTGGATCTGAGTTTAAATGAATAGTTTTCTCTTTCTCTCTCTCCCTCTCTCTCTCCCTCTCTCTCTCTATATATATACTGTATATATACTGTATACAGACGTGCTCAAATTTGTTGGTACCCCTCCACAAAAAACGAAGAATGCACAATTTTCTCTGAAATAACTTGAAACTGACAAAAGTAATTGGCATCCACCATTGTTTATTCCATATTTAATAGAAATCAGACTTTGTTTTTGATTTTTTATTCAACATGATATTGTAAATAATAAAACAAATGAAAATGGCATGGACAAAAATGATGGGACCACTAACCTAATATTTTGTTGCACAACCTTTAGAGGCAATCACTGCAATCAAACGTTTTCTGTAGCTCTCAATGAGACTTCTGCACCTGTTAACAGGTAGTTTGGCCCACTCTTCCTGAGCAAACTGCTCCAGCTGTCTCAGGTTTGATGGGTGCCTTCTCCAGACTGCAAGTTTCAGCTCTTTCCATAGATGTTCGATAGGATTCAGATCAGGACTCATAGAAGGCCACTTCAGAATAGTCCAATGTTTTGTTCTTATCCATTCTTGGGTGCTTTTAGCTGTGTGTTTTGGGTCATTATCCTGTTGGAGGACCCATGACCTGCGACTGAGAGAGCTTTCTGACACTGGGCAGTACGTTTCACTGTAGGTATGGTGTTCTTTTCTTTGAAAGCTTCATTTTTTTGTCTGTGAACATAGAGCTGATGTGACTTGCCAAAAAGCTCCAGTTTTGACTCATCTGTCCAAAGGACATTCTCCCAGAAGGATTGTGGCTTGTCAATATGCATTTTAGCAAATTCCAGTCTGGCTTTTTTATGTTTTTCTGTCAAAAGTGGAGTCCTCCTGGGTCTTCTTCCATGGAGCCCACTTTCGCTCAAAAAGCGACGGATAATGCGATCAGAAACTGATGTACCTTCACCTTGGAGTTCAGCTTGTATCTCTTTGGCAGTTATCCTTGGTTCTTTTTCTACCATTCGCACTATCCTTCTGTTCAATCTGGGGTCGATTTTCCTCTTGCGGCCGCGCCCAGGGAGGTTGCCTACGGTTCCATGGACCTTAAACTTCTTTTTTTTTTTTTTTTTTTTTTAATTTAGTCGTCGCCAATTATTTTTACCCCGGTTTTCACCCCAATTTAGCATGCCCAATTATTATCTGTATCCCCGGCTCACCGCTCGCAACCCCCCGCCGACTCAGGAAACGGAGGCTGAAACACGTGTCCTCCGAAACGTGCTCCTTCCAAGCCGTCATTTTTCGCACTGCAGATCCACAGCAATGCTACCAGACCTATAGTGCCGGAGGACAACACAGATCTGGCGGCTCCGCTGCAGAGCCACAGGCGCCCTATCAGCCACAGGGGTCGCTGATGCGCGGTGAGCCGTGGATTCCCCTGCCGACCTAAGCCCTCCCTACCCGGGCAGCGCTCAGCCAATTGTGCGCCGCCCCCTAGGAACTCTCGGTCACGGTCAGCTGTGACATAGCCTGGATTCGAACCAGCGATCTCCAGGCTATAGGGCACATCCTGCGAGGAGCGCCTTTACTGGATGCGCCACTCGGGAGCCCCCTTGACCTTAAACTTCTTAATAATACTTGCAACTGTTGTCACAGGAACATCAAGCTGCTTGGAGATGGTCTTGTAGCCTTTACCTTTACCATGCTTGTCTGTTATTTTCTTTCTGATCTACTCAGACAACTCTTGCCTTTACTTTCTCTGGTCCATGTTCAGTGTGGTGCACACAATGATACCAAACAGCACAGTGACTACTTTTCTCCATTTAAATAGGCTGAATGACTGATTACAAGATTGGAGACATGTGTGATACTAATTAAAGAAACTAATTCGTTTGAAATATCACTATAATCCAATTATTTATTATCTTTTCTAAGGGGTACCAACAAATGTGTCCAGGCCATTTTAGAATATATTTGTAGAATAAGCAATAATTAATCTCTTTTCACAGCTTCTTTGCTTTATTCTATGACATACCAAAGGCATGCAAGTATACATGATAAAATAGCTTTTAATTTCATCACTTTTCAGGAGGAATGAAGCATTATTTCAATGAGCTGTAAGGGTACCAACAAATTTGATATATATATATGTTGTTTTGATGAGGCATTTTAAACTCAAAACAAGGAAGTTAGTTATCTTGGATTCCTTAATATTGTTTGCAGTGAAGGTGAAGGGAGAGAGGAGAGCCCCTATGAAATCCTGGAGGGGGAGATGCACATACCTAATGATGAGAGCGTAGATCTGGTGCCGGGGGAAGGTGAAGGGCTCCACCTTCTTGAACAGGGAGTAGAGGAGTGGGATGACCAGGTTGATGAGGGACACCACGACGGGGAGGAGCAGAGTGCCTGCCTCGGCTGTCAGGCTCTGGGATGCAGGGGACTTATTGATCAACTGAGAGACCACAGATAGAGAGGGTAAGAAACCGAGTCGGGACAGACACGATAGCTCCATTACTGCAGAACATTCCAACTCAAGCACAAGTGAAGGAAACACCTCCCCAGGATTTGGTCCACATGAGCTGGAATGATCCAGCTGGGAAGTGAATTTCCCATCATACTAAAATACCTCATGATGTCGCCATGAAAGTTTCCAGGTGTCAATTTTAAGGAAGTGACTCCAGCAGGGGAGACAGGGGCTTCAGAGGTGTTGCTCAGTAAGTGACTCACATTCATGTTGTAGCAACACAGGAAGTAGACGCCGGCGCAGCAGCCTGCAGCCATCCCTGTGGAAACGAGCCAAGCAGCCACGTGGATCCCAAAGCGAGCGAGTTTCTGGGATAACGTGAGCGAAAGATTCTCATTGGTCTTCTCAGCCAGTGACTCCTGGAGGAAGAGAGAGCATGAGTGTGAAAAAGACCGATGAGGAGAGGGCTGTGTGTCTATACCACAGCCTTGTTATTATTCATTCATTCATTCATTCATTCATTCATTCATTCATTTAAGTCAAGTTTATGGTATACTATACGGCAGCATCCTCTTATCCACAGAAGTGTATTGCCAGGAAAGCAAATGGACAGCTGATGCGTCTATAAAGAAATTTTGGCTGATCTAGCCTAGATTATATCTATCTATATCTATATCTATCTATAGACCTGAAACTCCTTAACCCAGATATGGCATTTTGGCAACAAAGAAAAAAAAAGGTATTGGGTATTTGAGCACTGGGAGCTGCACTCCCTCCCGCTGCCCCACCTTGAGCTGTGTGCGCAGGTTGTCCTGCCTCAGACGCACAGCTTTCTCGTTGACTACACTGAAGTCCCAGCTGCTCAGCAGCCTCCCAGCATTGCCGACCACAGCCCCAGCCAGCATGAAGTTCTCCCGGAACGAGCGTGCAGCGCTAGAGAGAGAGAGAGAGAGGTCTGTTTTTAAAATGATAATATTCTGGATTGCCACAGAATCTTCTAACAATGTTCTAAATCTGCAATCTAAATTGAATGTACATTGTTTCTATTCCAGAATACTAGTGCCACCTTATTACATAGCTCCCCTCTGGTTCTCAAAACACTGACCTGTCTGCCTTTTATTTACTGTGTTCAAGATAGTACTGTCAATGTAAACTGTAAATTGCTAGCTGCTAACCAATCGTATGTGAGGGAGATTTATTTGCACATCAAATATGAGTAAAATACAATAGAAAATGTTTTTAACCACATTTTCAATTTGCTGCTCATCTTTGGTTTACATTTAATTCCACCCATTCTAAGTAGAAATCTACTGGTGTTACTAGTAAAGTGCAATCAGATAGGAAATTGTGTTATGTGTGTGTAACGGGCAGTGTTGTGTGCCGTTGTGGATTCTGTCCTGTCCCCCAGCTCTTTTGCACTGTGGATGTTCGTGCCCAGCCTCCACCATGTTACATCAGTGGGATATATTGCAATACTACAACAGTAACCCTCTGGCAGAGTTAAGGGAATCATTGAAAAGCATGTAGTTACAGGTGACTAGAAACAATGCATACTTCTGTTTTTCTGTACAAGCTGTCTGGGATCCAAGCCATTCCTTATCCTCAATATAAAAATGATTTTCAGACTGTCAAACATAGCTAAATGTTATGATATCAAAAGGTATAGACTGGTAGGGCAGGCGACTCACCTGTAGACAAGGCTAATGCAGCACAGAACCAAGTAGGCTCCGATGGTGAAGAAGTATGCCAACTGCATGTTGTACTGAGGCATCCCGGATGTGGAGTTACCGCTAGCACTACCCCCAGACACTGTGCCATTTGAGTAGAAACCGTAATACAGCACAGAGTTGCTGAAATAACCCTGGGGACAGAGATATACAAATACTGTACAAAAAAACATACCAAGAGCACTGTCTGAATCACAGATTTCTTTTATTTAAACAATAAAAATAAAGGCAATTTATAGATAAATATTAGATGTTGACTTTTATACCACTGGTGCAAAATATATTTTGAAGCATGTAAGCCCTGTCTGTATTTAGTTTGGACAGTTTTAAGATTAAATGAATAGAACCTATTAGAAGGTTTCTGAATCTGGACATCACCCCTAGACTCACTCATAGACTCACACTCATAGTACTATTTGGTCACTCACCGCTCCGGTCAGTATCTCCAGCCCGCGGAATGTCCCAGTGTTCTTGGCCTCGTGGTCAAGCAGCTGTGGCACGGTGATGAAGCCGAAGTTGACCAGGAAGGAGAAGATGTTGAACATGAGCAGCCATTTTAGGAAGAGGAAGTAGGAGAGGACACTGGTGCCAAACTTACCCCCGATCTCCTTCAGGGTGCCCTGCCAGAGCTGCAGAGCCTGGGGCACGGCGGAGAAGCTGGCACCGCATCTCCTAAAAGACTGATAGAGGGAGAGACAAAGAGCAGAGGAGGGTCAGTACAGGAGCACTGCTCATTCAACAAACCACAACCTACACAGAACTCCGTGCCAGTTAGTAACAGGAACGAGGAGTTCAAACTGTGGCAGGGCATCCTTATAAACAAGATGTTGCATTTCTATATAGGCTGCATGTTTGGTCAGTGTATTGCGGTATGTCTCTCTGGCTCTCACCATTGAAACGTTCTGTGAGCAGTCCGTACAGCAGTTCTGTTCCTGGTGCTGTTTCTCAGACGTCTTCTTAAGCAGCACTTTCTTCCTAGGAACGACACCACAGGGGATCATGAACATAAGAGAGGAGAGATTTTTTGCATCATGACTAAGTACCACCAGCCTCTATCAAAATAGCCTAGCTGCAGTCTTACCCAATTCTGACTGAAACATATATGTACATATAGGAAACACACTTGCAACAGATTCTTGCCAAGAGGACTCCCTGACGACCAATAAATACCTGTGGTTATACTAACAATCACCAGAAAGAAACCCCTAGCTACAGGTTTCAGCAGTTGTTATCATTACCAACATGTTTCATCAAGGGAGGTTTCATTTAGAAACATAAAGGCACCTACTATATTTTTAACAAAAAAAAAATGCATTTTATTGTGTTCTCTAGAAGGTAACTTGATCTGCACTTATTGTACACGTGGTTAAATTGTATTTGCAGCATTAAAAGTGACAATTTGATTCATTCTCAGTGACTCCTGTGTTCATCTGTGTGTAAACAGCAACATAAGCTGCTGTTTAATTATTAAACCACAGCAGACAAATAATTTAGAAAGCATTGCAGCTAAAAAGGCCATGTTTGCATAATGAGAATGACAGGACACATCTGATAACATTTACAAGTCCTGTTGGAGACCAGGTAAAACCTACAAAGACGTTATTAACTATCCGATACTTGGGTACAATATTTAGGGACTGTGTGCTTCATTTCAGTTCATGCCGGTGAGAAAACTAAAAATGAGGGGTAACCTTTGGTGTGCCCCACCCACCTGATCTGGTCCTTCTCCTGGAGGTTCATGGGTAGCTGGCGGACAGCTCGGACACGATCCCTGGAGGACATGGCAGCCAGCTCTCTGACCAGATCCTGTCTCTCTGGACAAATAAGAGAATGAATAGAATTACAATGCTGTCTCTTCAGTGTTACACTTAGAAGAGCTCAGCACAGCCATTTTTGCCATAATATTTATATGCTATAAATGTACTGTGCTTTATTGAGTCATCTAACAGACCTATGGTCTTTCTATAGGGATTATCACATTGCTGTGTGTGGGATTGTTTTTTTTATGATAGAAGGTGTTATTGTACCTTCCTCCAACACATCCTGGAACTCATCCTCTTTAAATCCCAGCCTTTCCAGTGCGGAGGTGCTCAGCGTTCCTGTAGGGAAGAGGCTGTATTTCCGTACTCCTCGCTGCCTCACCGAGCTCTCTCCTGCCGGCAGAACACAGTCATTACAAACGCAATCTCCCCTACACCCTGGCACCTTTCCCTCTCCTTTCAAATATTAAAGCATCAAAAGCCAAAGCACGACACAAAAGCAAGCAACAGAGTGACAGGGATAAGAAGGCTGCTTCAGTTTATTACATTTTGACAATAGTGGATTTCCTGTATACCAGTAGGATCTTACAGTTAAAACTACCTTGGACTTTGAGAGCTGGGCTTTATTTCTCAGAAGGGACTTCTCCTGTGCTGTGGGCTCAAAGGTTAATGAGCCTGGCTCTAAACAAATCCCTTCTTCTCTTCAGTTAATCTCTTGTACACTCAAAGGGCTGCTTCAACAACACTGCTATACTGAACTGTGGAATGCCCTTGAACACAGAGTTCTCTATAATGTATTGAATTTGCTGAAACAAAATATATATGAAATATACAAGAAACATATACAGGCTTTGTTTGCCAATGCTATATGTACTTTATGTCATGTGTAGACCTAGATCCAACTATATTTATAAGCTGAATAATTACAAGGAACTGTTTTTTTGGGAATGTTAGTACGTATGAGAATTTCCCTGTGAACTCCACTCCTTCCTGGTATGGTTAATCAATGATATCGCTGAGTTACCACACAATTAAAGTGTTTTTGAGGCGATTTCTGCCAGGAATACACCGTGTCTGTATGTGTGTGGTACAGGGGTGTCTGTGTTGACCGTGGGAATGGGGTCCAGTGAAGGGTTGCTGTTCACCTCCTTGTCTGTATGCTTGATGGCCCTCAAGGGAGTTTTGCTGCCAGCCTGGGGGTGCCAAGCTGTTCTCATTGGCTGGTTCCCACTCGAACCCTGGGTTATAAAATAATTTATTTCTTAGCAGACGCCCTTATCCAGGGCGACTTACAAGATATCACATTATTTTTACATACAATTACCCATTTATACAGTTGGGTTTTTACTGGAGCAATCTAGGTAAAGTACCTTGCTCAAGGGTACAGCAGCAGTGTCCCCACCGGGGATTGAACCCATGACCCTCCGGTCAAGAGTCCAGAGCCCTAATCACTACTCCACACTGCTGCCCTGTTATCTGCCAATAAGAGAGAGCAAGAAAGAGAAAAAGAGGAGGGTGTCAGGTGAACACTGAATTTGGAAATATCACATGGTTACTGTCAACATTTACTGTTGACGTCAAATTCAACATCAATATTGACACTGAGGTGTCAAAATGCATTGAATAATCACACATATTTATTATGTGAACGATTATGACTCAAGTGTTCTGCTTTGTGTGACTGCCTCCTGTGATATCACTGATATTTAAATGATTTTTGCAGGTGGTGTTAGAT